>NC_136010.1:3304667-3319667 GCF_048128805.1 Centroberyx gerrardi
GGGATGGGTGTTACAGAGAGATAAATGAAGAATCTCCACTGTATTAGAGTCGCTTTCTCTTTCCCCCTACCTCCAGCCTTCATATGAGAATCTGTACTGTGTGTGTGTGTGTGTGTGTGTGTGTGTGTGTGTGTGTGTGATGAAGCCTTTTGGTCTAACTGCTTCTCCAGAGAGATTTTTTTTTTGCAGTCGAACCACTGGGTGAAGCCACCAGAAACGCCTCCACTAATCCTGGCTGAACATTTCACGAGTTTCGTTCCAAAATGAAAATCTATCCACCATTTGCAAAAAAAAAAAAAAAAAAAAAAAAGCAACACCTACTCTCGCAAAACGGCTGTAACACAAAATTCAATCATATTATGGTATTTAGTGAAGGATAGTGGGTAGCGTAAGTCTCCTGGTTGACAAAATGACAAAATGGCAGCTTAAGTCCTCGGCTGACAAAGTGACACACACTTCTTCAAGACCGGATCCTCTAAAACAGGGTTTCCCAATTAGTTTTCCCCAAGGGCCAAAACGTCCGGGGGGGCTTTTCCATTGCGCCAATAAAAGTTGTTTTATGTGCAGATGTTGTTGTTGCTGCCATTATTATTATTATTATTATTAATAGTAGTAGTCAGTCCCACCAGGATTTCGCAGAGTTTTTTTGTGATTTTGCTTGATTTTGCTGCGGCTTTTCTCAAAAATTGCGATACAATTTGCGAGGTTTTATGTGCTCTTTTTGCGGTAAAATTGCGGGAATTGGGAAAAATTGCAAGCAAAGGAAAACATTTTTTTTTTCTCTCAATCTCTCTCTCTCACTCACTCACACACTCACTCACTCACACACACACACACAGCCTCCCCCTATTCTCTCCCACTCTCTGTTTAAGCTATTAACTCTTCCAAGAGCTTGAATTTTGCACTCACCTCGATTCTTGCTGCTTTTGTTTTGTTTTGCACGGTCTATGGCAGTAATTTTTGTTGGCAGATGAGGTTTGTTCATCTTCCACCTGAATGCGCGCTGCGATGACGTCAGTTACCACGACACCGAATGCGACAATTGGTCCAAATCTCAAGCGGTCTGTTGATTTGGCCGTTTCATGCGGAAAAGCTGCGGCAATTTTGCAAAACTGCAAGCTCTCGCAAATATTGCGGAGATTTCTTGAATTTGCATTAATTATTGCGAGCGCAAAATCGCAAGTTCCTGGAGGGACTGAGTAGTAGTAGTAGTAATAGTAGTAGTAATAGTAGTAGTAGTAGTGGTGGTGGTGGTAGTAGTAGTAGTAGTAGTAGTAGTAATACTAGTAGTAGTAATAGTAGTAGTAGTAGTGGTGGTGGTAGTAGTAGTAGTAGTAGTAGTAGTAGTGGTGGTGGTGGTAGTAGTAGTAGTAGTAATAGTAGTAGTAGTAATAGTAGTAGTAGTGGTGGTGGTAGTAGTAGTAGTAGTAGTAGTAGTAGTAGTAGTGGTGGTGGTGGTAGTAGTAGTAGTAGTAGTAGTAATAGTAGTAGTAGTAATAGTAGTAGTAGTGGTGGTGGTAGTAGTAGTAGTAGTAATAGTAGTAGTAGTAGTAGTAGTAGTAGTGGTGGTGGTGGTAGTAGAAGTAGTAGTAGTAGTAATAGTAGTAGTAGTGGTGGTGGTGGTAGTAGTAGTAGTAGTAGTAGTAGTAATAGTAGTAGTAGTAATAGTAGTAGTAGTGGTGGTGGTAGTAGTAGTAGTAGTAGTAATAGTAGTAGTAGTAATAGTAGTAGTAGTAATAGTAGTAGTAGTGGTGGTGGTAGTAGTAGTAGTAGTAGTAGTAGTAGTAATAGTAGTAGTAGTAATAGTAGTAGTAGTGGTGGTGGTAGTAGTAGTAGTAGTAGTAGTAGTAATAGTAGTAGTAGTGGTGGTGGTGGTAGTAGCAGTAGTAGTAGTAGTAGTAATAGTAGTAGTAGTAATAGTAGTAGTAGTAGTAGTAGTAGTAGTAGTAGTAATAGTAGTAGTAGTGGTGGTGGTGGTAGTAGCAGTAGTAGTAGTAGTAGTAGTAGTAGTAGTAGTAATAGTAGTAGTAGTAATAGTAGTAGTAGTGGTGGTGGTGGTAGTAGCAGTAGTAGTAGTAGTAGTAATAGTAGTAGTAGTAATAGTAGTAGTAGTAGTAGTAGTAGTAGTAGTGGTAGTAGTAGTAGTAGTAGTAGTAGTAGTAATGGTAGTAGTGGTAGTAGTAGTAGTAGTAGTAGTAGTAGTAGTAATGGTAGTAGTAGTAGTAGTAGTAGTAGTAGTAGTAGTAGTAGTAATGGTAGTAGTAGTAGTAGTAGTAGTAGTAGTAGTAGTAGTAGTAGTAGTAGTGGTGGTAGTAATAATTTAGGTCTGGGATTCTCAAAGCCTGTGTTGAGGGTCACACAAGAAAATGAAGACTTGTATTTTGAGTTGTGATGTTTTAGAGTTATGACATGGGATTAGTTTGGTAAAATGCATCTAATCAAACCATCAAACATGGGTCTGAAAGTGTGAATCATGACCTGAAATGACTCTTATCTTTAAATCTGGCAAAAACATATGAAGCTAAATAAATGTTATGATGACAGTTGACCGTACGCGGCACTGTGGGTGGGCCCAGCCACCCAATCACGAGACTTAACACACGTAAAATTTCGTCATGGAAACACTCATTCCGATCACTTTCTTTGGTCGGACTATCTCGCCTCTTTCTGCACACGCTCGCGCTTTTGACGTACGTAACGTCAATTATGTTCTCTGTTTTTCCGGGAGAATTTGAATGGATGTGCTTGTTATTTACCCCGGGGCGTTCGGGCTTGACGTTGGCGGCGCAGCCCGTTTTTATATCAAGTGCTGACTCCGCCTCTCCGGGCCAGTTTCGGTGTACGGCGGTGAAAATTACAAATGGACCCAGTCAGTGCGGGGGCAAAACAAAACGTCTTTTTCTGATACTAATGGAGTCGTATGTTGTGATAAAACTGTTGCTTCATCAGAAAGAACAGCAGTAAATCAACATGTTATGACAGGTGCGTTCACGTAAGTGCCAATGGGTCGGCGCGGGCCAGACAATTGGCTCACATTGGGCCGCCTATTGGGGATCACTGCTCTAAAAGTTGGAGTTTCTCGTCAAGACAAAACTATCCCAAATTAGTCTGATGTCACTCTGTTGTCTCTGTCGTATCCGCCTGTCCCTCGGCTTGTTGTTTGCACAGACAATTATCGAGAGAAGAGCTGACGGTGAAACGAGCGGCGGCGTCCTGAATGGAGTCTGTCAGAAGCGCGGCGTCCCGGCACGAGCCTAACAAGCCTCGACGACCGGATTAACAAAAAAAGAACCAAAACCGCCTGCTCAGCTTGTTGGAGGTGGCGGCGCACACACACACACACACAGTTATTTAGAAGGAACTAATCACGAGACAAGTCACATTATCATGAGACGAGTCTGTGGAAATAAATGCTCCAGGAGTGATTTCTGTAGGTTTGAGGCTGAATCTGCTGTCTGGGTAATCAGGCTGAGAACTGACTGTTTAAAGAAGAAGGGACTGATATCACCTGGGATATCGACAGTGATTTTTAATCCCGTGCAAATCAGCCATGTCTGCAATTTATAAAGTGAAACTTCCAGTGCAATCGCAGTAAATTTCAACCGGAATTGGGGGTTTTTCTTCTTCTTCTTCTTCTTCTTCTAGATGTGTGATTTCTATCTTCCTCCTGTCAGGAAAAACAGATTCAGTCGTGGATTCTGTAGAAGAAGAAGATTCTGAAGGTGACTTTACACCTACACACTATTCGGGGCGTCGGTGATTTCAACAAATTTGATAACGCTTTGTTTTCCGGGTCCGCAGTTTCCTAATAATTTCCTAGCAAGGAACTGTTAATTTCTTGGGACGTTTCCTGGAAAGAAACATGAAATTATCTTCTTATTACAGGGAAAATAGAGAAAGAGTTCAATTCAGTTCTTGAAACCAGAACCATGAAATTAGGGCAGTTATATAAAAAATGTGAAATTAACTAAAATTAATTAAGAATTCAACAAACAACTATATTATATCATTATATGAATAACGACTTCTGATAATTGAACTCTGCCTATTATTTTTCCAATAAATAGTTAATAGTTTTGCAGTTCTTTCCTTTTCGAAATGTTGATGATGATGATGATGATGATGATGATGATGATGATGATGGACTCTCCAGCCTGCAGACAGTTTCTACAGAACTGCTGCATCACTTCATGCTTCTTTTAGTATAATAGAAGAATATGATTTACAAAAAAAGCCCTAGCCCTTTAAGTTATTTTTTCTTCTTGTTATTTAATATTATTTCATTATTTCAATTATCTCTTGTCTGTTTTGATTTGTCTTTTTTCTGTCTTTTTGGTATGCACCTGATCCTATTGGTATATTGTGAAGATTTCAAAGCCATGATGTTTGTTCAATAAAAAAAATAAATAAATTAAAAAAATAAAAAAAAATAAAAAAAACGTCATGGTTCTTTCAACAGTCATGGCGGCGTTCACTTCCCAGCTTTCAAACATAGTTGTTCCTGTTTTAATTCATCGATTGCCATTAAGTCTGTAGCACTCGTCATAAGGAGGTTTGTCCCGCCTCCATCCACCGTCCAATAAGGTTCGTCGGACGGTATCTGTCTGAAATAACTGCCGGGGGTAGGCTGACCAGACCGATATGAATCACCATGCAGATTCAAAAATGGAGGCTGGACACCAGGCAAGAAAAAAGCTTGGTATCCTAAAACAAGATAATTGTGAACACAAGATAAAAAAAAACATATTTCACTGTTAGAACACTATATTCAGTAGTAAAGCCGTCTTTCAAACTTTTTTTTTGACATTTTAAACTTTTATATTTGCTTGCTACGACCAGACGGTGCAGGTTTCTGTTCGGAGTTGAGGATTTATTTGAGGTGAATGCAGATGAGAAGCAGATCTCCATGTCGGGTGAAATATAGATCAGTATCCATGGTGACTGTTTGAATTTAGTGGTGCATAAAGCATTGTATGCAGAAGAGTGTGTGTGTGTCCGTGTGTGTGTGTGTGTGTGTGTGTGTATAATGTGCGTCCTTGCATGTCAGTCGAAAAGTTCGAAATATCATGCCAAAGATGCCATTGGGCTGTAGGTGTGTGTGTGTGTGTGTGTGTGTGTAGCTCAATCGCTAGCGAGGAAACGCTCTCCAGTTTCCCGACCATAAAGCACGTGAATGCGAACGAGTTGGATGGCCGAGTTCTGACGTATTCCCGACTCGGAGAATAGTACGACCCCACATCACTTCAGTGCAAGGTGATCCTTCTTCTTCTTCTGGGTTTATTGGAAATGAGGTCTTCATTCTGAGAACCAAACAAACAAAGTTCTGCATGTAGCCCCACTGAAGCACCTTTGCACCTTTGAAGAAATCCTGTAAGGTGACATCAGGAAAGCGGTCTGTGATGCTTTATACCAGAGGTGTGACCAAGTCAACTTTGCTCGAGTCCCAAGTCAGTCTCAAGTCCTGAGGCACAAGTCTAAATGTAGATTATCAAGTGAAGTCCAAGTCATTAATGTCAAGTCTCAAGTCTAAATGAAGAACAGCAAGTCAAGTCAGAACAAATCAAGAGTCCAGTATCAATTTAATATCTTAAAGAAAACTAAATTTCTAGGACTTTTCAATGCAATATGGTTTTAATAGGATAAAAACTTGGTAAGAGCATCATGAGTTTGATTTCTATAATCAGTTTCAACTTCAATAAATTCAATCATTCCATACAAATTCAGAAAACAGAATTTAAATTCAGTCGTCCGCTGGAACAAATCTCATCACTTTCAATCTAAGTCATTTACACAAACACAAGATCTCAAGTCAAGACTTTAGAAACCTTTTCAAGTCATCAAAGTACAAGTCAGAGTCAAGTCCCAAGTCACCAGAACCCAAGTCAAGTCAAGTCTCAAGTCTTCTCTTCATGCAGCAAGTCAAGGCTCAAGCTATTAAAACTGAGACTCGAGTCCAAGTCATGTGACTCGAGTCCCCGCCTCTGCTTTATAGACACTTCTGGATTTCCCTCTTCAGTCTGGATCTCTTCCTGTGGAGAAGATTTCCCACCAGTGAGCAAACTGACAGCAGAGTTTACAGTAATTTGGGAGAATCTACAGCGTCTCAGTCTCAGTCACACCTCCTGATTCAGACTCAGAACACTAAAGATCAGACTTTTACATAAATATCTTACCTGGTGCAGCTTTAAAATTAGAAAGAAGAAGTTAGAAAGTCCCAAATTTCCCCAGGAGATCAATAAAGTGCAATCCTAATCTTAATCTTAATCTTAGAAATCATCTTTTGCAAGTATATCCAATTTTTGTTTTATAGCACAGATTAGTTTAGAATATGCGGCTGTTTCTTCTTCTCTCACATTAATACAGACACATTTCAAAAACCAACACACACACACACACACACACACACAGTTAACTCACGCACACTCTCCCTCTCTTTCTCTCTACCCCTCTTGCTGTCTCACACGAACACACACATCGCAAAAACACACACTTTCTCTGTGACGCACACTGACACACACAGACGCTCTCTCTCTTTCTTCTCATCTCTCTTCTTTCCACCTCTCTCTCTCTCTCTCTCTCTCTCTCTCTCGCGCTCTTTCTCTCGCTCTTTCTCTCGCTCTTTCTCTCTCACAATCACACACATTGCTTAAAATAACACTTTCTCTCACTCTCACACAGATATGCTTTCTACCTCTCTCTTTCTCAAACACACACACACACACACACACACACACTCTCACACACACACACACACACACACACACACACACACTCTCACACACACACACACACACACACACACACACACACACAGCTCAGTTGAGTGGCTATGTGGGACAGCAGCTTGGGGATAGACAACTGATTCACTTTGAGTGGCACATAGATATTTATAGCTGACGTCTGTGTGTGTGTGTGTGTGTGTGTGTGAGTGTGTGTGTGTGACAGCCAGGTGATGGGTACTGACTTAATAACAGCTGTGGATTTAGTGTGTGTGTGTGTGTGTGTGTGTGTGTGTGCTCGTACACCTTTGCTTGTCTGTCACTTGTAAATATCATCTCAAAGATACGCTGACATGTTATTGTACATGTGTGTCTGCTTGTGCTGTGTGTGTGTGTGTGTGTGTGTGTGTGTGTGTGAGCGACAGCCAGGTGATCAGCAGTGAGCGTGCTCAAACGTCTCTCAGTTCGTTTCCGTGGCGCCTCAGATCCCTGCGTAACCATGGCAGCGCTGTGTTGGGAAAAGCTATATTGGACACCGAGTCCCAGACACCACACACACACACACACACACACACACACACAGATGACAGATTCGTATTGGTAAATGACCATTTTTATATCTTGTTCTCCCTCTCTCTCTTTTTTGATGCTTGCTCTCTCTTTCCTGCGTCACCGTCGTCTTCAAGAGCCGAACGTGAGACGCTTCGCTCTGCAGCCGCCCGATATCAAACTACGTCACGGTGCGGTAAAAATAATCTGCTACAAAGCAACTCTATTATCGCTCCCACCGGTGGTCTGTCAGTCCTAACTTACCTAACCAAGCTTTGTTCAAACCCAGAGGTTATACCTGTCTTCTGTCTCTGCTGCAGTGCATGCTGGTCTCTCTCCTGCTCCTGTGGGTGGAGAAACTGGTCTCTCTCCTCTTCTACGATGGATTTCTCCCTGTATGATTGTTGAACGTCTCTCGGTGCAAAATGGCGGCTCTAGAAAGAAGCCCTCGCTCTTTGATTCTGAGGGACTGACACCAAAACCTGACGTTTACCGCTGATGTTTTACATCCTGAAACATTTTCTCATATCAAACTCCACTGTAGCTGCTGGAAACATCTGGAGGTGACGTCACCTCGTCTACGATTGGCCGGTTATCCACCAAGAAGAAAAACACAACTAACTACTGAATGGAGCCAGGGATGTACATGACCAACAGCTGTTTTCTGCAGTTAGTACAAAATGCAGCCGCTCGTCTTCTAACGGGAAAAAGAAAGCGTGATCGCATCACACCAGTATTGGCCTCCCTCCACTGGCTTCCTGTCCGTTTCAGGATTGATTTTAAGATTTTGTTGCTTGTTTTTAAGGTTTTAAATGGGCTGGCGCCACCTTATCTAGCAGAACTTTTGCATCATCATACTCCAGTTAGACCAACCAGATGCTCTTGGATGTTCCGAGCTTCTATTGTGCCGCAATTCTTCTATTATTATTATGTTTATTGTTTTTCTTTTATTCTTATGTGTTATTTACTTTTATATTTGTTTATTTTGGTATTTTAAGCCTGTTCAGCACTTTGGTCAACTGTGGTTGTTTTAAATGTGCTATACAAATACATTTTGACTTGACTTGACTTGACTTGACTTTTCTAACAGTGTTAAATTGTTTTAGTGTTGAGTTTCCCTTTAAGATTAGATGAAAATGAAAATTGTTCAAATCTACAGAGATACGTCTGTGTCTGCAGTGATGATCAGCTTCTCCTCCATGATGAGAACGTGGAACTAATATTTGGCAAGATTGAGGATTCACACGGTAGATGTTTTGCTCAAGTCTGATTGGGCGCCGCGCCGCGTTTTTTCTGCCGCCTCGGGGGTTAAAGTTCACTGATTTCAACTTTGGGGCCGCCTGGAGAAACCTATCAAGTCCCAGATTTCCCCAGGAGATCTGGGGGAAAGGTGTGGCTGCAGGAAGGCTGAGCCGATGGAAGCGCCGCTGAACTGAAGCAGCCATTTTATCTGGTAAAAACTATCTGAGTGACTGGTGAAATTTTGGGGTTGACCTTCCGCTGCAGGAGGCGGAGCAAAAACAGACTCCCACTGTGATTAAATGTACTGAAAGTAATGACCTTCAGAATCTGTGGAGATGGCAAGGAGATGTCAGTGTGTGTGTGTGTGTGTGTGTGTGTGTGTGTGTGTGTGTGTGTGTGCGGGCGATGCTACTCACTACATCTCAGCATTTCTCTTTGTTGAACCAAGAGCAGAGGGGAGAACGAAAGGAAGGAAGGAAGGAAGGAAGGAAGAAGGAAAGAAAGGAAAGGAGGGAGGAAATACAGAAGGAAAGAAAGAAAAAAGGAAAGAGAAAGAAAGAAAAGCATGACATTCTCCGACTATTCATCTCTGTCTCTCTCACTGCCTCATTATCTTTTTATTTCTTCTTCTCTCTAATAAATCTCTCTTTCCCTCTCCATCCATCCTCCTGTCTCTCTCTCTCTCTCTCTCTCCCTCTCTCTCTCTCTCTCTCTCTCCCTCTCTCTCTCTCTCTCGGCCCTGAAGTCTGTTTTCAGCCCAAATTATTTCATAAACAATGATTGATTAGTGGAGGCAGCGGCAAACTGATCCTCTCCTATTTCTCCTTCTCTCCATCTCTCCCTTCGCTCCTCTCTTTCTCTTCATTACCTTTTCCTCACACCATAAATCTCCTGCCTCCTGTCCTGCCTCCTCTCCTCCTCTCCTTGTCTCCTTTTCTCCTGACTTCACCCTTTTCTCTTTCCTCTCCTCTTCTTTCTTCTCCTCCCCCCATTTCCTTGCCTCTCTCCTCTTCACCTCCTCGTCTCCGTTTTTGACTGCCTTTTTTCCCTATTCATCCTTCTCTCGTTCCTTCTCCTCTTCTCTCCTCTCCTTCCCTCTCGTCTCCTCACTCCTTTCCTCCGCCCTCCTCTCATGTTCTCTCCCTCTCGTCTCTCCTCTTTTCTCCTCACTCCTTCTCTCATCCCTTTACTTTTCCTTTCTCCTCATTACTTTGGCTACCTGGTATCCTTAGCCCATATCTCCTTTCCTCCTCTCCTCCCTACTATCTGCTCCTCTCCTTTTTCCTCTCTTCTTGTCTCCTTATCCTCCTTTCTCTCCCCTCCACTACTCTCTTGTCCTGTCTACCTTTCCTTTCCTTTCCTTTCCTTTCCTTTCCTTTCCTTTCCTTTCCATCTCCTCTTCTGTCCCCTTTTCTCTCCTTTTCTTTCCCTTTTCTCCCCTCCTTTTCTCTCTTCTGTGTTCTTTTCTGCTCCCCCCTTCTCTTTTCCTTTCTCCTCATTCCCTCCTTTGATTACCTTTTTTCCTCAACCCATCTCACTCTCCTCCTCTCTCCTTGTTTTCTCCTTTCCTCTTTTCTCTCCTCCTCCCTCCTTGTCTCCTTTCTGTTTTCTCCTTAAAGCCTTTTCTCAGCAGAATGACATCTCTGAATTTGCAAGTCCTGAATGACTGACGTGTGTGTGTGTGTGTGTGTGTGTGTGTAGGTGTGTGTGTGTGTGTGTGTGTGTGTGTGTGGGACCGAGAGAGAGAGAGAGAGAGAGTGAGAAAGAGCGACCAGGAGATAAAAGATCAAACTTGAGCCCTTGAGTTAAGTGATAACATCACCAACTTCACACACACACACACATACACACACATGCACGCAAGCATGAATGTACACACACACACACACGCACAATTCTCAATTAAATACTTCAGCGCCCAGTGTGATCTTATCTGATCAGCAGCTTGGCAGCTTTGGCAGCAGCGATCAATGCTCGTTCACCTCCATTACACACACACACACACACACACACACATGCAAACACACACACATTCACATATATACACACACACACATGTGCACACACATACACACAGATAGAGATTCAGACAAGCATGCACTTTCAAATACACACACGTGCAGATTCACAAACACACAAACAACAATGTCCTCTCCCTCTCTCCTTGTCTTTCTGTCTCTTTTTCTCTCTCTCCTTCGGTTTTTCTTTCTCTCCCTTTGTCTCTCTCTCTCTTTGTCTCTCTCTCTGTCTCTCGACCCCCCCCCCCCCCCCCCCCCTGTCGGTGTATTGGGTTTTTCAGTGTGGCAGTCTAAGTAGGTCGGTGTTGACAGCTGAGCTCTACACAGAAAGAGAGGAGACATTATTTCTGCTCTGTGTGGGCTTCCATAGACAAACTCACTCACTGTTCGTGCCTCAACATCACCATACAGTCAACCTCACTATAGTGTACAACCTCACTATAGTGTACAACCTCACTATACAGTACAACATCACCATACAGTTAACCTCACTATAGTGTACAACCTCACTATACAGTACAACATCACCATACAGTACAACCTCACTATACAGTACAACATCACCATACAGTACAACCTCACTATAGTGTACAACCTCACTATAGTGTACAACCTTACTATACAGCACAACATCACCATACAGTACAACCTCACTATACAGTACAACCTCACTATACAGTACAACATCACCATACAGTCAACCTCACTATAGTGTACAACCTCACTATACAGTACAACATCACCATACAGTTAACCTCACTATAGTGTACAACCTCACTATAGTGTACAACCTCACTATACAGTACAACATCACCATACAGTCAACCTCACTATAGTGTACAACCTCACTATAGTGTACAACCTCACTATACAGTACAACATCACCATACAGTCAACCTCACTATAGTGTACAACCTCACTATAGTGTACAACCTCACTATACAGTACAACATCACCATACAGTACAACCTCACTATAGTGTACAACATCACTATCGTGTACAACCTCACTATAGTGTACAACATCACCATACAGTCAACCTCACTATAGTGTACAACCTCACTATCATGTACAACCTCACTATAGTGTACAACCTCACCATACAGTCAACCTCACTATAGTGTATGACCTCACTATAGTGTACAACCTCACTATAGTGTACAACATCACCATACAGTCAACATCACTATAGTGTACGACCTCACTATAGTGTACGACCTCACTATAGTGTACAACCTCACTATAGTGTACAACATCACCATACAGTCAACCTCACTATAGTGTACGACCTCACTATAGTGTACAACCTCACCATACAGTCAACCTCACTATAGTGTACAACCTCACTATCATGTACAACCTCACTATAGTGTACAACCTCACCATACAGTCAACCTCACTATAGTGTATGACCTCACTATCGTGTACAACCTCACTATAGTGTACAACATCACCATACAGTCAACCTCACTATAGTGTACAACCTCACAATAGTGTACAACATCACCATACAGTCAACCTCACTATAGTGTACGACCCCACTATAGTGTACAACCTCACTATAGTGTACAACATCACCATACAGTCAACCTCACCATAGTGTACGACCTCACTATAGTGTACAACCTCACTATCGTGTACAACCTCACTATAGTGTACAACATCACCATACAGTCAACCTCACTATAGTGTACGACCTCACTATAGTGTACAACATCACCATACAGTCAACCTCACTATAGTGTACGACCTCACTATAGTGTACAACCTCACTATACAGCACAACTTCTCCATACAGCACCTCCGTATTAAAAAAAAAACTATCACTACTTCTCAAACTATCTTTACTCGACCTGCAGAATTAAAATCAGAATAATTTTATTCATATAATTCCAATTAATGTACAGCAATTTGCCTTGGTGGTGTTGGCTTAGAGATATACTGACAACTAACATAAAACAGACTGATACACATGATACACATTCAACAGAAAATCATACCAGTAAGGGAGAACGTACTGCTAGCTGCTCATTATCGCAATATAAGCGCCGACAGAATGAATCAAGACCGCAACGGAAAGTGGAGCGGCTTATTACACAGCTACTTACCAAAGATGAATGAAATCATTCCGGAGGAAGATTGCCACGCAAGTGTTTACATTAGCGCTAAATATAACGATCGCATTGAGATGTGCGTTTACATGCTCCACAGTATGTAATCAGAAGAAAAGTTTCTGACATGCGCAAAACACCGAATCCAGCACTCTAGCATGGGCTTACGTTTTTAAAAGACAGACCTGCGTCGGTTATTTCTTTACTGCTGTTCTTTCTGATGAAGCAACAGTTTTATCACAACATTCGACTCCATAAGTGTCAAAAAAAGACGTTTTGTTTCCACCGCTGTAAACCGAAACTGTCCCGAGAGGCGGAGTCAGGACTTGATATAAAAACGGGCTGCACCGCCCACATCAAGCCCGAGCGCCCCGGGGTTAATAACAAGCACACCCATTCAAATCCTCCCGGAAAAAAAGGGTAACGTAATTGACGTTACTTACGTTAAATGCGCGAACGTGTGCAGAAAGGCGAGATAAAGAAAGTGATCGGAGTGTTTACATGACGAAATGTTATCCATCGACCGGATTATGAAAGGGTTAAACCACCCTTCTCAAACGGAATGAAATTTCATTCGGATCGGCCGGTTTATTCTGATTGAGGCGTTTATATGAGGCAGTTTTATTCTGATTGGGCTACTATTCTGATTAAAAGTCTCCATGTAAACGCAGCTAATAATGATCATTTGATACAAAATGTTGATTTAAAAGGATTTTATTACAAGCTAAAGTAATTTACCTGTAGCTAGCATCCATGGCTACACTGCAGCAGAACTGTAACTATAGAAACATCTGTAACACGGCAACAAATGTGGTAATTTGATTGCTGTTCAGCCTCTAACCGGCAATCAAAAGTTTAATGCTCTCTGAATAAATCGGAGAAATCACAAATCAAGAGCGTACGAAGGTATCACTGCTTGTTCTCAACCGAGCTGTGCAGTGAAAAAAAAAAATCCTTTCTACCTTTTCTACCCGGCTCACCTCTCTGTCATCCATGATCCTGCTGGGGTCACGGTGACACCTCTGACCCTTGACCTCCTGAATATTGATCGCTTGTAATGTTGGTGATCAAGGAATTGAAGCTCATTCTACTGTTGCATTCATTATAAATCACTCCTAAAAACAATCTTTATTCAAACACCAAATACACTCCAATGAAGCCAAATATAAATCCTTTCATATCTGAAATCATTGGAAGCTAAACTGGTTGAATTTGGTCTAAAGGTACGTTAGGATAGGCTGTGTTCAGGCACTGGTTTTAGTCATGTTTGTGTGTGTGAGTGAGAGAGAGAGAGTGTGTTTATATTTGACTGTATGAGTGTGCTTGTATGTGATTATATTTGGCCGTGTGTGTGTGTGTGTATTTGGCAGTCTCTGTGTGTATGTCTGTGTCTGCCTGCATGCATGTGCATATAAGCGTGTTTGTTTGTGTGTGTCTATTTACGCAGCGTGTACATACGTGTCTGTCTGCATGTTTATTTGTGTGTGTGTGTGTGTGTGTGTGTGTGTTATGGACTGGAGCAGAGCCCTGGGCTGTCCTCTGTGTATTCAATGTGTTTAATTTTGAGCCTTTTGACAGCTGCATTATTCAAAGACTAGCAGGCGGCTGACTGTTCTAACCTCCATCCACCCACTGCAGGGGGCTTTTCATTTCATTTTTTGGAAACCACATCGCTGTGATGCTGACACAGTAATGTATGTCTGTGTGGTTCCATATCGCCAAAGCATTTTTTAAGAATTACCAATATAAAGCTGCGTTATGTAAGGTTATTATGTAAGAAACACACCCGCCTCAATCACACCTAAATCACAAAGTGGGGCAGCGGCGGAGGAGAGCGTCCCGCCCACGCTGACTGAGACGCCGCAGAGTCGCCCTATTGGCCCAAATTAAATCCTGGAGTCAGGTAATGGTCACTGGCAGGAAATGTGATGAAGTGAAACTTAAAGGATTACACCAAGGGTTTTGGGAGATCATCGTTCAACCATTAAGTGATGAGAACATTATTCCTTTATTTAAGCAGGAAGTCTCATTAGGATCAAAGATCTCTTTTTCAACAACAATACAGTTATAAACATTATAGAAGTTCATTCACATTTCACACAGCAGACTTTACACTTTTCTAAAGAAACAAGGAATTCTAATTTTAAACTTTACAAATAATTTGCAGCATCGACAACATCATCATCATTTGATAGTAGCTCCATGCTAACACTTTAGCATACGCTATGTTGAGTGATAGTGGGCTCCATGCTAACACTTTTGCATACGCTATGTTGAGTGATAGTGGGCTCCATGCTAACACTTTAGCATACGCTATGTTGAGTGATAGTAGCTCCATGCTAACACTTTAGCATACGCTAT
>NC_136010.1:3324915-3339915 GCF_048128805.1 Centroberyx gerrardi
TTTACATTAATCTATTCTTTATTTTCCATACATTCCACATTCTGACGATTTGGCCATGATGGCCTTCATCAGATCAATACATACATGCGTTTATCATTTCATAAATGATTGTGTCATGCATGTATGTATTGAAGGCCATCATGGCTGAAACGTCATGTTTTTATTACAATAAATACAGTAGATATTTTTCTACTGAGCGAGGGTTGTGCTTAACTTTTTTGTTCTCTTTACTGACACTTTTACAGTTCACACCTCGACTGTCTGAGCACAACCTGGTTCACCTCACATATATTCTTTTTTTTTTTTTATTACAGGCAAAAATACACATAACACACACGACAATATGACATGACAATATATCCTCACAAAAAAGAAAAGAAAAAAAAAATAAATAAATAAATAAATAAAATAAAAAAATAATAATAAATAAATTTAAAAAAAAATGAATAGGATCCCTTCAGTAATTCAAATAATTAGATTGACAGTACCAGTGCATTTTGAAACTGAAATATACATATGACAGGTAGAGTGTATTTAGAGTTTTATATCGTCCCACTCTTCACTAGAGCAAATTTTTTCCCATTTCATATTGTGTTGTGCTACTTTGTAATGGTTTGTAGCAATTATTTTTTCCAAAAGGAATTGGCTTCGCACTGTAATTTTTTAAGAAACTTAGATTCAAATTAGTTCTTGATTGAGCTTTAAATATAAATATTTTACCTAACAGAATAATTGTTTTTATTATCTGGGGACAGTTTTCCTCACATATATTCTTATTACCATGATTCCTATTGTTTCTTTTGATTTTATTAGACTTTTTTTTACCATCATTGTTGATGTTATTATTATTGTTTTCTACCAAAGCTTTGGCAAAATATTTCATGGCAATAAAACTCATTGAATTGAGAGACAGAGTGAGAGAGAGAGAGAGAGCGAGAGAGAGAGGGGGGGGGGGAGAGGGAGAGCGAAATAGAGCGAGCAAAGGAGAAAAAGAGAGACAGTGTGTGTATGTGTGTGAGACAGAGAGAGAGAGAGAGTAAGATTTAATGAAGGGTGTGTGTGTGTGTGTGTGTGTGTGTGTGTGTGTTGAGGGCAGATATCAGTGGGAGAGTCGATGCTTTATTCATGCACCTCTTACAAGGAACAGATTGGCCTTTGATGAATAAAACAAAACGTTGACACACACACACACACACACAAACACACACTTACTCAACACACACACACACACACACACACTTACTCAATACACACACACATGTAAGACACACATTTAAGTCGTACAAAACACACAGTCTAGGGACACAAATACATAAACACACAAACGCACACACACACACACACTTAAGGAACATAAAAACTCACACACTTAGCAACACACTCACACACACCGCCTCAAGACACTGAAATACTTCTTAAACTTGTCCGGCGATGAGCGCTCCCACATTGTAAATACACACACACACACACACACACACACACAGTCTGGTGACACTATATAAATAAGTATGCGTGCATTTAGCACATGAATACACACACACACACACAAACACACACACACTGTTCTGTTTAGTGACATACAGTATGTTCATGTGCATTAATGTTTTCATGTATTTAAATGTGTGCATATGGCATACACACACACACACACACACACACACACACACACAGTCTGCAGACAGGCTCTTCAAGTCTGTCTGTTGTTTTTTTTTTACCCAACAAAAAGGAGTGAAGGACAAAGAGGAGACAGAAGGAGAAGAGAGAGAGAAAGAACGGTAGAGAGAGGTAGAGAGAGAGAGAGAGAGACAGAGAGAGAGAGAGAGACAGAGAGAATGTAAAAACACTGAGAATCCTGAGTAAGAGATGCAGGATAAACCAGCGCTGTCAGTATATTGAGTCATGTTTACACCTCGTTGCATTTACAGTTAATTCAGGAATATTTATCCACTTACATTTGGCTGAATTGCCAGTAAATATCCATCAGAAGCAGCAGCAGCAGCGGCGGCGGCGGCGGCGGCGGCGGCGGCGGCGGCTGTTGGCTCTACCTGCTCAGCAGCTCTTGGCTCTACCTGCTCGGCGGCTCGGCAGTCAGTCTGAGTGAAGAGCTAAACCTCCGTCCTGCTGCGTCTGGAGGAGACGGCCCGAAACCTGAACGGTCTGCTCCAATCAGACTTCACTCAACCTGCGAGCGTTGACTTGTACTGGCTGCCAGACATTTAAGTTTACAGGAAACCCATTTTACACCCAAAAAAGTTTGATCCAAAAGCACTTTTTTATTCAACAATTTACAATTTCCCATTTGGCAGACGCTTTTATCCAAAGCGACGTACATGTGACATTTTAATACAACACAAGCAAGGATCTAGTCTGGAGAGAACAACGAGAGTAAGTGCCATAAAGCTAAGTTCTGGTCCGACAGGTGTATAGAGGCAGATAAAGAGTTTTGGGTTTTTTTTGTTTTTTGTTTTTTTCGGATTACACAGTTCATCAGGTTTTATATATATATTCATATTCATATATATATTCAATAATTAATAATTATTTTGTTGACCTAGGATACCGATTTAAAGCCCCAAATGCTAAGATCAGTAATCTATGGAAAAGAATCAAACAAACAAACAAAAAAACATTTCCCACAATGTTTGATTTTCATAATTATCATGAAAAAGAGACACAATGTGACACAATGTATCTAACTTCCCTTTGTGTTAGATGAAGGCAGGTGTAGAAACAAGGGTTAATTATATTTAGCTGATATTGAAGAGTACTAGAATGTTCTACTCAAGCAGAAGTACTGTTAATTTGCTGATATTTTACTGAAGTAGAAGTAAAAGTACTGGTGTAAAAAGCTACTTCAGTAAAAATCAGTGTCTGATTTAAAATGTCCTCAGAGTAAAAGTTCCTGAGTTCCTCTTCAGAACAGAGAACGTTGTTAGCTGTGATCTTTTCCATGTGATTCTAAAAGGAGAGAGGTCAGAGTTCAAACTGGATTCTTTTCACTGGAAACATTAGAAATGACAAAATAAAGTGCAGAAACAAAGTAAAGTCAGATTCCTCTTCCTCGAGTTGGTTGGATTTCGTGTCACTCCTAATGAACCGCATCGTTCAAATGGCACTGTTCTCACCTGGACAAACCAACCAACTAAAGGGTTAAAATAAATCGCTCCAGACATGCTTGGTGTGATCCCACCCCTTATTTTGAAGTTCTGCCCACACAGTCTACATAAGCTTTCACAAATTAAACCGGCTGTAACATTTGCACCTGTTAGTTTCTCTCAATGACAAGATGAATCAGAAAGAAAATCCTCCAATTACCCAGCAGCCGCCTCCTCAGTAGTGACGCTATCGCTGTGGGAAACATCAGAGAAACTCCTCTGACTCTTTGGGTCAAAAAAATCTTCTGTATTGCATATATACAAACAAAATGCACACACACTCACACACACACACACACACACACACACACGCCAAGGCACCATCCTCCATGCAGCTCAGAAAAGCATCCCTTTCTTTTCTTATAAAAATCCAGAATTATGAAAATTACATTAAAATGCAACTGAAGTTCAGCTCTTTCTCCCCTCAAATTTTAATGACTTCTCAGTGTGATTCATGGTTAATTTGAGACAAGGCTGCATGATTAACACACATGAATGTTTAATGTATTAAATAGCGCTCTGGGCGGCTCGTGGCTGGCCTTGCAGTTACGTGTGGCTAATCATCATTTGACTTCAGTAGAAACTGGTGCAGGTTTTTGGGGGATCCAATATGCATGCCAATAATTGGGGGAAAAAAAACTAATATCCAATGTATTTGTCAGTAATGGTTTATTTTGGTGCTAGTGTTACAATTTGTGGAGTTGCTTCACATTAATCACTATTAAAACCCTCTATTAAAGGTGCTATGTGTTGCAATATTAACCTCAAGAAATTATCACCACATTAATTTTGAGACATTAGTATAATTACCGTAAACAAACCAGAGCATCAGTGGTCAGCCTGTCAGCCTCTATCAGCCTCTACTCTGCATCCTCCATAGTTTCTCCACCTGGTGGATCTGGAGGGAAATCTGCTGGATCGCTTTACGGCACAAAACAGGAAGAGGTTCTTCTTCTGTTCTTCCAGAGCAGACGGAGCTAAAGCTGAAAGAGTTTCTGGCAGCAGATGGTGGAAGGAGGGAAAGGAAGATGGAGAAATCACTTCCAACATGTTGATCCTCTTCAGTAAAGACAGAGAAAACCTTTGACTGAATTAGAAACAAGGGGTTATGGGAAATGTAGTCTTGATTTGGAGAAACACTAGCACTAATACCACTGGTGTAGGATACAGGCTACCAATTGTCTCAAACATGGTGTCATTTGTTTATGGTAATTATACCAAGGCATCGCAATTTGACAATAATGATGTTTAAAAAAGCTACACATAGCACCTTTGAACAAATTCTATACCAGATTCGACCCTCTATCCCAGCTTGTGTGTGTTTGTCTTTGTCACTAAACAGATGGTAGTTTATTTATAATTGTCCTTATGTTTTTTGATGTTCTTTGGTATTTTTCCTCTCTGTCTCTCTCTTGCCAGCTATCTCTTCTCTCCATTTTTCCTCCTGTTTTGTCTCCTTTCTTTCTGCCTCAAATTCTCTCCCCTGCCTCCCTCGTCCAAATATATTTTTCCTTGATGTCTCTTGCCCTCCCTCCTCCTCCTCCTTCTCCTCTTATTTTCTCTCTCTCTCTCTTTTTATCTGTCTTTCTAGGTCTCTCGGCCTCTGCCTCTCTGGTCTCTCTGGCCTGGATGATCGCCTCCTACCAGAAGGTTCTCCGCGACTCCCGTGACGACAAGCTGCCCATGTCCTACAAGGCCGTCATCGCCCAGATGCTGTGGCACTTCTTCACCATCGGGGCGAGGACCGTGGCCTTCGCCCTCTTCGCCTCCGTCTTCCAGCTCTACTTCGGCATATTCATCGTCAGCCACTGGTGGGCCACCCAACTCTGAATTCTGAATGTGTATACCTGGCGGGATGCAAAAAGTATTTTTCCAAAATAAAATAAGTGATATGTACTGTTCTAAAATGATGGATAGCATAGAATTGAAATAAATGATGGTATTCTTAAAGGATCGTAGATAACTCAAGTCCTTGGCTGACAAAATAAGGAGACTTTTACAGACTAGAGCCCTTTCTGACCATGCAATGACATCATTGTCTTTTCCTTTTATTGGCTTGAAGAGATAACATCATTGTTGATTGCTCTTTTATTGGTTGTAATGGTAATGGCAGTAGGCATAGTTGTAGTAGTAACAATATGAATGATGGTAGTAGTAGTAACATTAAAGATGGTACTAGTAATAGTATGAGAAGCAGTAATAATGTAGCAGTAGCAGCAGTCCTAGTAGTAGTATTACTAGTAGCAGTAGTAAATGTAATAGCATTGGTAGTGGTAGTAGAAGGTTCTCTATTTTGGTTCTTCTTGGAGATATCATCATTGTCAAGTCTATTTTTTAAATGGTTCTAGACCTAGAATACTTGATTATTATTAGTACTAGTAGGGATAATATCATTATTAGCAGTTTTATTTATTGTTTTCCAGGTGTGTGATGACCTTCTGGATCATTCAAGGCGAGACCGACTTCTGCATGTCCAAGTGGGAGGAGATCATCTACAACATGGTGGTAGGCATCATCTACATCTTCTGCTGGTTCAACGTCAAGGAGGGCCCCAGCCGCTTCCGCATGACCGTCTACTACTCTGTGACGCTGGCCGAGAACGTGGCGCTGACCGCCGCCTGGTACGCCTACCGCGGCCCGCACACCTCCGACTCCTACGCGCTGGTGGTAGTGTGCTTGGTGGCCTGCAGCTTCGCCCTGGGGACCTTCTTCATGTTGGTGTACTACTGCTGGTTGCACCCGGACGGGCCCGTTCTCGGCTCGCAGTGGGGAGGGTGCGTGGATGAGGGGGAGGGGGGCGCGGGAGGGGTGGCGGGAGTGATTGACGCTTGCCTCACCCCCTCCCAAGGTTCCCAAACCCCAGGGGGCTCGGACGTGGTCATCACCAGCCCTCCCAGGACTCTCCCCAGGACTAGAGAGACGGGGGAGCCGGTTCCTGGAGAGCGAGACAGGGACAGGGAGAGAGACAGGGACAGTTGCCTGCCTGTCTTCCAGGTGCGCCCCTCCCCTTCCTCCTCTCCGGCGCTCCTCCACAGGACCTCCTCCTCCTCCCGGGCCCAGGAGGGCCCCGTGATCCGGATCGACCTCCCCAGGAAGCGATACCCAGCCTGGGACGCACACTTTATCGACCGGCGCCTCCGCAAGACCATCCTGCTTCTGGAGACCACATCACCCGTCAGCCCCAGGATACAGTACAGGAGTAGCATGATGGGCAGCAAAGAGGTGTTAGAATATGAGACAACTGTCTAAGAAACAAGGGGCTCTTAAACTTGAAGTGCAATCTGGGACCAAGGCTCAGTCTGAGATCGATTCTCATCCCAGGACGCAGGCCAGGAGAAGCATGGATGGGAGTTGTGGAGTATCAAACAACTCTTTAAAAAAAGGGTTGTTAAACTTGATCTTAAAAAAAGAGAAGTGCAATCTGGGACCAAGGCTCAAAAGTCTCCCCCAGGACCCAGTCGAGGAGTAGCATGAATGGGCCATGCGGTAATTATGGAGAAAGAGAGACCTGTTGAAGAGTCAGGGGGGGATCTTCATCTTTTTCAAAAGCTTGGAGATGAGAAATCTAATCTCTCATCCTGGGACCAAGGTTTGTTAGATTTAGTTTCATCGTGGCGGTTAGTACAAGGAGTAGTAGGATGGGGACCGATGAAGTTGTGGAGTATGAGATGACTGAGAGACAATATGGTGCATGAACTTGAACCCTAGACCTTGGGGATGCAATGGAGCCCTGTCAGGGAAAGTTTAGAGAGCGGTTACCTGTGAGTACGAAGGACACACCACCATGTTGGTAGAGTGTCAATCAAATTTGACACTGACAAAACTCTGGCTCAACATATGGCATACTTTGACTGTACCACCATACAGAAATCAGGCATTTTGTTTGTTTTTTACGAGGAACAAAGAGGCAATAGCGTTTTGCTTTTTTGTTTCGTCACTCTTCCAACGAGGTTGCGTGTCCCTCCAAACCTTTGGCAAGCGCTCTCTAAGCGTTCTGTGACAGGCCTCTATTGAGAAGTGTAGTCTCTTGCACTGGGATCCAATCTCATGAGAACATGGCTACGTACATCATCAGGGGACCCACCAGTTGTAGGCTCACAACCCATTTTAGGTCCAGATAGTTTAGGAAACTTTGGCCTAAGAACAAGGGATAACACTGGCCTATCCTTAGGTGATACAAAAACAGCCATTGTAAAGGTCCCAGTGTTTACATGCTAGCTGCACTTATGCTGCACTGTCCCCCCACCCCAGAAAGGACTTGTTTGGAAAATCCTGCAGTGCTAAAGCAGGACGGATGTAACGTGGACGACTTCTGCAATGGCTACCACCATACGGCATGTTGTAACCCACCAGAAACAGGTCTGTGATGTATTTTGGTTCATGATCTATAGTTGAATTAATACAGATGTCAGATATAAGCTATTATAATATGCTGTAGTTAGGTGATAAATGACATTTGGGTGAGGCTTCATTTACTCATAAGAGTCACCTCTCCTGTCAGCCGCGGAATACAGACCAGGTACGAGGTGTGACGAGCTGAACGTAAGGGTTGATTTCAATCGCACCCTTTTGTGTCCTTAAATAAATTAACCTGAATGCAAACTAGACGGGACACAAAATGGCCACCACAAAATGTCTGCAGTTGGGGAAGTTGACAATGAATTTAAGCAGACGCTGGCAACTCCACAGCTGAATAAACTGACAAGAGATCCATACTGGCGTGATACACAGGCACATTGTTTTGAGGAAATACAGATGTCGTGAGCTTGCGATTATAAGGATCTATCTGAGCGGATCAACAAAGATTTGACATCCCAGCTGGTAAAACTGTTATGTACTTTCCATACTTTTAAATATTAAACCCCAAAAGGTTTTTTTTTTAAACAAAATAACACCACACAAGCATAAAGTAACATTCAAAGATCGTGATTTTCAATTCACTCAATTTTCGGATAGAACCTTGTAATTCCAAGTTCACGATGTGTTAATATTGCCATCAGCAGGAATGGGGATTGTTGAATAGGGTCACCTTGGATCATAATTTAAGGATTTCATCCAAAATGATATAAATGTTTTTTTTTAAATATACCCTTCCATGCCAGGATCCATTTTGGAACAGTAGGTGTTCCAAATGGTGGATGTCTCATCTCAATGGTGGAAAAAAAAATCTTCAATGGCAAAGTTTCCCGTCTACGTTGCCTCAATATGTTGTCTGTGTATTGTGGCCTAGAGATTGAGAATTCAGATTCTACTGAGTTCTATTCAGAGTTCTGTAAATGTACAGTCACACCGCAAGCACTCAAGAAAGTAATCATCAGATGTTCATTCGTATTCTTCAACCAGAGTTACTCTATTTACAAAGTACATACGTTACATGCAGTGCCAGTAACTGGGCTTTGGGTAATTTGGGTGCTGAGAAACAAACTGGATAGAAAGATACACAAGTTAAAGGATAATACTGGTGTTTTTTTCAGTTTGTGCCAATAGTGTAGGTTTACTTCTCGTTTCCATTCTTCCTGCTGGTGTCTGCACACAGTCAGCACAGTTGGAGATATCAACGCTCGTTTTCCTCCCTTCAGAAGAAGCCATTTGCTGCCATTCATTCTTGTCCAGTATGGAAAACAACTTCCACAGAGAGAGAGAATCCATCACAGTAAACATGAAACCAAACTTTCTGTTTTTCCTCCTTATTTAATTGTGCTTGAGTTGAATGTTGTCAGTGCGCACATTTAGAGACCTCTCATTGGACCAGAGAATATTTCAAGCTCTTTGATTGGATGAGCGAGGCCGGAGGGTGGACGTGTCACAATGTGAACACAGGATGTAGACAAAACTTTTCACCAATCGCCGACATCCTTTGTGATTACGTTCCGCTCTCAGCTGACACCCACAGGAAGAAATGGAAGTCTCATCCAGGAAATAATCCTCAAAAACACTTTACTGTCACATCCATGTCTTTTTATTTAGGCCGTCTTTGTTAGTCGGGACAGCAGTTCATTTCAAGCTAGGTTTGACACCGAAAAGTTTGTATTTTTAAAAATACTGAAAAATGAGTAAATGATTAGGGGAAATGTAAACTAGACAGACAGAAGTAAATGGGCTAAAAGTCTAAATAACACCGGTATTCTCCTTTGAAAGGGGTATGGAGGCTTAATTATGCTGTTAAAAATAAAATCCTGTAATGTTTGGCTTTGAGGAGTACTGTAGCTGAAGAGAAATGTCTTTTGTCATGTGAACAGGCAGAAAACAACTCTTGGCTTTTGATTCAAAGTCAGTGTCAGCAGATTCAAGTTCAGACAATAGTCCATAGGTTAGATAAGCAGCTTGATCACTGGACTGGCTGGGAAAACAGTAGAAGACTGTGTTAAACTGGGCAGCTCCCAGGTGTGAATGTGTGTTACTATGAATTAGAATCAGTCCGGTGCTGAAAAGAGCAAGCATGGTCAGCAGCTACCTGGAGAAATTTACGTTTTAAGAGAAAATCAGTAGTATCAAAGCCAGCTTCTGTCCTTTTTCACATTACACAACAGATTCCTCTTCAGCTGACTCTTTGAAGCTCTCTTCAAAGCCACGTTTTTCCTTGAAAGCCTTTATGGGGATAGTTTGCGTATTTCAGGTTATCTGATTTGTTTTGAAGTGGGAGTTCTTTTAGTCCATCCAAGAAGCACTTACACCAATGTTTTGATTTGTTCAGATAATCAAGGCAGACAGTGTTAACATTTTTAGCAATGCTAAATGAGCTAAAAAAAATCTCTCACCATTGACTTTGATTGACTTGGTAACCTGCCCTTTTGCCCCCAAATGTTGGTGGATCATACCAAAAAAAAAAAAAAAAAAAAACTGAGTAGGGCACTGCTGTGACCTGCACTAGCATTACTGATAAGTGCTAATCAATTCTGTCTGTTCTATCTTATTCACCCAAACACTGCTGAAGGTGGTTTTCAGATGCATGGACAAGGCTCCCAGTTTCTGATCTAGTTTAGTTGGTTTGTTAACCTTAAAGCTGCACTAGGCAAGATTTTTATGTTACAACACAGCAATCATTTGATGGACGCTGATGTGCAGGGACCCGAGTCACCGAGTCCACCCCTTAGATTGAGGATGTGCAGGTTGAAGGTCGACCCAAAAGGTTACGGTAAAACTGTTTTGAACTGATACCAGAAAGATATTTGGGTTCCGATTTCTCAAAACAATGCAAGTAGATTTGTTTGGACGACTACGAATGCTGTTTCGACTTGCATTTTGGCGCAATATTTACACAGGTTCTCAACGTTGCTGACCCTTGTTCAAGGTTTGCTGGGAATGTACCCCTCTTACCAGTTTATATCACAAAGTGGGGCTGCAACAGAGAACAGCATCAGATGTTGTAGATTCGTCCTTTTTGCCCGAATAGGATAGGATAGGTAGTTCATTGTCCTCGAGAGGAAATTCTTTCCACAGTCAGGTGCAACGAATACATGTACAGATAAGACAATATAAGACAACATTCCATACATACAGAGACCACAGGAATACAAACATAAATTACATACAGACATTTTTGACATTTCCAAACAGTAATTCTGTTGTCGGTGTGGTCCCTGGTGGGAAATCTTCTCGGTACGCAGCAGCGATCGAACGCTCCGTCCAGAGAAAGCTTGGACTCGCCAACGACGGCTGAACCTCTTCACCCACCTTCACCAAGAAGAGACATTTTGGTCTGCAGAGTTCGCAGTTTCCTCACATTTTGTTACATGATTTCTGGGTAGTGAAGTCCTCAAAATTCCCTCAGTTCCCTCTTGCTGCCAGTTGGGACCGCCAACGTGCGGATTTGCCCAGTGCAGCTTTAATTATCCCTTTAGGGTGATGATGCATGTGTAAAGTCTGAGGCGTGGTAGGGACTGTCAGGGTTGGTGGTTCCAGTCCCTGTGTAGCTTGATGGGTAGAGCAAGGCACTAACACTGTCAGGGTTGGTGGTTCCAGTCCCTGTGTAGCTTGATGGGTAGAGCAAGGCACTAACACTGTCAGGGTTCGATTCCTAATGAAGCCGCCCATGCCAAAAATGCATGCACAAGCCCAGTTTGGACACAAGCGTACGCCACATGGCAGACAATTGGAGTTACGCAGTGGATGCTATGAAATAAACAAAAAAAAAATATTGGTCATAATTTTTGGCAAAACAGCCAGCAGAATGTTGCTACTGCATCATAACTCCGACAGTGCTGCGTGCGAACTGAACTGTGGATGTTGAATACTGTCAGTGGTTTGTTTATGACGGTCATGATGATGATAATGGTGCTGAATATTACTACTCTATGTCAATCACGATCATGTCAAACATGATAGGCTAATGTACAGATGATGCGTATGTCGACTACCCAATCACACGCTGAGGCAAGGCTCGCTCTCTCTGATTGGGTAGGAAACCAGTCCTTTGTCGTCGAGGTAACATAACACTTAAAAGTGGTGCGCTGATTATATATCGACTTGAACAAAACGTGTTAAAAAGTTAACTCCAATCATCTTTGATTAATTGATGCAAGTATTTATGTTTAGCTATTTATTTATTTTTGTATTTGTTTTATATCTATTTATCTATTGTTTACTCACTCGGTGGCCATGTCTTTGGTATGACTCTTATATTAAGATGTAAAAACTGAAAATACATAGTTTTTTTTTACTCATTCTATGTATCTGTATATACCAGAGTGGCGCTATACTAGAAAGTATGTGTGTGTGAGTGTTTGCTTTGATTTGTATGTATGTATGTATGTATGTATGTATGTAAGGATGTTCTATAGGTTTTTTGATAATGCTGCTTCTTAAACATCCTCTGAGTGAACGAGCAGAAAACTAATAAAAACGGTGGTGAAAATATCTATGAAGATGTTAAAAAAAAAAAAGAACTCAAAAAGCTGTGCTGACAACTGTAGATGGGAACAATAATGTAGTAAACGTGGCTGAACAGCCTTAAAAATAAACTCCTGCTTGGTGTCTGTGTTTTGTTCGATGGTGTAATGCACACAGTGTTTCTGATAAAAGTTCCAATGTGCTTTTGCTCTAATCTATGCTGACATTTTGAAAAAAAAAAAAAAAAAGTGCTGCCTTCCCATGAGTCAATATTTCACAGGTGATTCTATACTCAAAGAAAAAAGTTTGTAAGCAAAGATCTTAAGATGACTCCTAACTTTAAAAACCCCATGAAACAGCATCTGTACTTCCTTTATTTGACGCATTTCCTGTTGAAACAGGATGTTGGGGGCGGGACATAATGCAGGGAGGGATCAATCAAAAGTGTAAACCAATGGGAGATCAGTCAGGGAGAGAAAGGCAGTTTTATTGGATGGAAGGGGCAGAATGGTTCAAAAATCTGTTATGTTTTATTGGCTGGAAATTTTATTTACGCCTGCTGGTGCAGCATGAGGTCACCATTAAAGATAAACTGTAATGGGAGTTCATTTCATCGGGACTTTAATAGTAACCCATAATGTGCTTAACTCTCATGCCTTTTCATGCCAACCACACTACACTATCAATTAATTTTGGTAGATTAAATTAATTCTCCTGGAAATACGTTTGCCCCTGTAAGGCAATACTCTATAGAATATACTATAGAAATGTTGCACTAACACCTTTATCTGATTAAATTCATCAGAGTAAGGTCATAATCAGAATAAGCATAACATGGACAACATACTGTATTTAGCATGATGATATATTAGCACTTCACTAGACGTTTCTGTTGCTCTCATTAGCTTGCTTACTGTACTCCTCTCTGTTGGGAAATGAGTCTTTAGCTTTTGTGTCAATTACTAGAGACTTGTGTAGGAGGAGATAAGTTGTATCAATGTTCTCGTAATTCTTACTGGTCACCAATAGAGATCAATTGAGGTCATAGATTACTTACTGCCCCTTTAATTTCAGATATTTGGTTGTAATTCTTTCTTTTGATTTGTATACCCCAAAAATTCTCTTCACCTTAGTTTCTAAAATAACTTGAAATCTATTTTTCCTGACAGAATGACTCTGTGAGGCTTGAGGCCAAGCTAGTTTAGCATTTTCACCGTTCCTCTGAGCTGTGTTCGTCACTACACGGGGTAAGCGAGGTAAGTAAGTGAGGTAAGTGAGGTAAGTGAGGTAAGTGTGAGGCAGCCTCGAGGTCAGAGAAACAGACTTGTGACGGGAAAATTGCCGGTTCAAATCTCTCGGCCGGCTGGGAGAGATCTGTGCGGGGAAAGCGAATGAGAAAGCCTGCGGAGGCGAGGTGTCCTTGAACAAGTTTGCTTTTTCACAACTCTGAATGAGGCTGTGACTGTCCATCAGATCTCAGACAGCGCTGCTTTGATTTTGAAAAAACTTGGAGGGATGATGCGTCTTGGTTGTGTGTTCCAGCGTTTATGAAATGACACTGATTAGCCAATCGGCTCGGCTCCACCGGCTGCGTTTCTGTTCCGTCTGTTTGTGTCTGACGGGATCAGATCTGCAGCCGTTTACTTCGCTGCAGCTGCTGCGCTGCTGCATCTGAAACAGAGCCGCAACTCTGGAGATACACATGGCTTCTGTTTCTGTCAGACTACACAGCTTTGTGCCAAGATTTTGCTTATTATAGTCGGATGTCAGCTATAAAAAAACATCATAGTGCACAGCAGAGAAACAAAAACAGCTTAAAAGTTTGCAAAACATTTACAAACCAGCAATAATAATAATAATAATGATAACTTTAAAAACAGAGTTTACAAAGTGCTTTGACAGTCACAGTAAAAGCAAAATACTCAAAATGAAAAAGCAATGGGATTAAAGGGATTAAATTCAGATAGGAGGACAGAGGTGGAGAAGAGCAACATTCAAGTAAATAGTAGGATAATCGTAAAATGAAAACCAAAGTAAACAGTAAGGATAAAATAAAATAAGAGTAAGATAAAAAGATAAAAGATGATAAAGAGACGATGCTTTCATGCTATGACATGCTAGAAATGCTATCAAAGCTCAAACCAGATATGCTATAATTGCTAAATATAAGAACTTGAGATGTTTATGGAAAACAAAGCAAAACTAGATAATTGTGTTCACTCACCCATAGGTAAAATGCCTCAAGTGCTGCAACTGGGCCGCAACAAGTTCAGATATGCAAATTACGCATACAGTGTAGTTTGCAATGAGAACGCAATAATTATGTTTCATGGTTTAACTCAAATGTGATCTCTCAGACACCACGGGTCCAATTTTGACAAATCTTGGAGAGATGACGCCTTTTGGCGCTGTACTCTGGCGTTCAAAACAATTACACTGATTGGTCAGATGGGGGCGCTATAACTAAAGGTCAACATTTCAAACTTTGAAAGGTCATAACTGCTAAACTACCGGTGTGATTTTGATGGAACTTGGAGGGACGATGCATCTGGTTACTGATTGGCCCAAGGGGTGCCTGCATCATTCACGGAGGACGACACTCTTGAACCTTCCCTCCTCGCTTTATGTCTCACCTCAACATCCTGTTTCAACCAGAAATACGTCATCAAAATGTCGTTTCATTCTGACTTTAAACAACTGCTGTAGAGAGTTGACATCAATTCTGTCGACACTAGGTTCTCCTCTGTCAGTGTATGGGAGGTTACTTCAAATAAGCAATCTAAAAAAGCATGTGGCTTTGATTTTGAATATGTTGTAGGAAGAATCAACACATCTCACTTGGCTTCATTTCACAAAAATCCATTTCAGTCAGGGACACTTTAATCACAAGATAAAACCACTTATTACAACACATGGTAATAGTTATGTTTGGCGATTATGGCTCTGCTCTAGCAGCGCCCTCCTTACATAAACAACAAAATTAGTTACTGAACTACACTACCCAGCAGGCTTTTAG
>NC_136010.1:3352526-3355026 GCF_048128805.1 Centroberyx gerrardi
CGAACTAAACTAAACTAAACTAAACTAAACTAAACTAAACTAAACTAAACTAAACTAAACTAAACTGTATTCTCCACAGAGAGATGAAGGCAGCTGATCAACTAGACGTCACATTCAGATAAAATCTTTAATTCAGTGTGTATGTCACCACCCTAAACGCCCCGGGGCAGGGGGGCGGGGGGCGGGGGTGGGGGGGTGGGGGGGTCAGGTCTGGACTTGTCTCAGTCCTCAGCTCAGCAGAGTGTTTTCCCTGCAGGTACGACAGCTGCTCTCAGGCCTCGGGATCTCAGGAATTCAACCGACGCATCAGTGACATCACACACGACATCCAGGCGCTCGGCTTCCAGGACACACATGGAGACATCGAGGGAGGAGGACTACTACCTGTGATGGAGAGAGAGAGAGAGAGAGAGAGAGAGAGACAGAGAGAGAGAGAGACAGAGGGAGGGAGAGAGAGGGGGACACAGACAGAGAAGGAAGAGGGAGGGAGAGAGAGGGAGAAAGAGAGAGGGGGGGGAGAGAGAAGGAAGAGGGAGGGAGAGAGAGAGAAGGAGAAAGAGAGAGAGACAACACTGATGTGGTCATATGTGTCAAATGATGTGTCAAATTGTAGCCAAAATCACCTGAATTATTAATATTATATTATTATCCTTTAAAAGGATAAGTTTGGTGATTTTGTTCCTATATATAATGAGTCTCTTCCATCCCTGTAGTTCCTGGACCCACAGACAATATTGGAGATATTGTGACAAACAGTTTGGACTCGCTGCTTCAACTGACAGCTGACTGGAGACAATACTGTCTGTGGGTCCAACAACTACAGACAATACTGTCTGTGGGTCCAACAACTACAGACAATACTGTCTGTGGGTCCAACAACTACAGGGAGGAAGAGAGGAATTATATACAGTAGAGGAACAAAATCACCAAACTTATCCTTTACATTCAGGTGATTTTGGCTACAATTTGACACATCATTTGACACATTTGACAACATCAGTGTTGTATCTGTTCTTGGAGAAATAAACTGTATATATAACTTGTCTGAATGGGACAGCTCAGCCTCATGAAATTTTGTGAAAAGAGCACTATGTCCTAAAATTCAAATTATGTGCTCCGTGCACGAAAAGTAAAGGATTCGATACAAATCTTTTTTTTTTTTTTTTTTTTTAATATAAGTAGGGATTTAAAGGGTAATCCAGTGCATCCAGTTTGAGCTTCTCTTCACCTTCCACATAGCACTAAATACCAGTTTACAGAGTTTTAGCGTGGAATTACTCTTAAAGACAATATAAAAACAAAGATCTTTTATTAGTCCAGCCTCAGGTTGTGGAGCTGTAATACCTGCAGTCGCCACACGGGGGCAACTGAGGATAAAAGAGCTGCTCTCTGCTCCTGTGCATCCTTACAACTGCGCAAAACACAGCAACAGACGGCATGATGGTTAGTATTAATGAGCAGAAAATAAAAGTGATGAAGGAGGGGAAAGAAAGAGAGGGATGGAGAGAGAGCGAGGGGAGAAAGAGATCAAATATAGGAAAAGGGGAAGAGAAAGAGCGGGAAAGGTTAAGTGCAAGAGAGGGAGATGGGGGGGAAAGAGAAGATAGATAGATAGATAGATAGATAGATAGATGGATAGATAGATAGATAGATAGATAGATAGATGGATAGATAGATAGATAGATAGATAGATAGATTCATGACAAGGTAAACACCAGAAAACAAGAGGACAGAAGAGGAGATTCTAGTCCTGAGGGAAAACTCTCTCTCTCTCTCTCTCTCTCTCTCTCTCTCTCTACACACTGCATTGACCTGATCCTGATGGCATCATGACCTTCCCATGGTGCACTGCTTCTCTGCCCGCCAGTCTTCTGCCAGCCTCACTGAACATCAGAGAGAGAGAGAGAGAGAGAAACAGAGAGAGAGAGAGAGAGTCAGGTCACCCCATGGGCTTCACCCGCATCATGTCAGTCTCCCCACTCATTATGTAATTGAGCAACGCAATGTGTGTGTGTGTGTGTGTGTGCGTGTGTGTGTGTGTGTGTGTGCCACTAAGGCTTTGATGCATAACTGAAATCCAATTACTGATTTTGCCTCTCTCTCTCTCTCTCTCTCTGATCTCTCTCTCCCCACACACACACACACACACACACACACACACAATTTTACACTCCAGTGATTTGTATATAACGCTCCAAGTTGTTAATATTCTCGCCTGTTTTGTCAGATGTTTTAACTTTCAGCCTGCAGCTAAACTGTGTGTTTTAGTGTTTTAAAGGTCAAAGGTCATGACTAAGGTTTAGGTTTCATATCACTTTAAATTAGACTTATAAATGTTACTAAATGATGTGCAGTCCAGCTCTGTAGCAGCAGGACTCTCATCAGGACAGGAGATAAACTTTGATGTGATTTCTCTCAGTCTGACTGCAGTTAAGTGACAGTTGCTCTGTAGTGTGTGTGACAGAATAAAAACAGATTAAAACACATTTTGGGGTTATGT
>NC_136010.1:3360026-3417526 GCF_048128805.1 Centroberyx gerrardi
AGAAAGAGGCAGCAGCAAGAGAGAAAAGAGATGGACTGTCATGCTACAGACTGTGTGAATGTTGTTCTATTATAAGGAAGTGAGTGATAGGAAGTGTGTGTGTGTGAGTGAGTGAGTCTAACTGATCTGGCAACATTTCAGGCGTTGCTTGCGATATGCTGTGTGTGTGTGTGTGTGTGTGTGTGTGTGCGTGTGTGTGAGGATGGATGGATGGGCCTCGTCATCTTGGCACCGTTACAAACCCGGAGAATGTCTGCCCCGCAGCGCCAAACACCACATAACCTATTTACACCTAACAACAGACTGGGACATTACCAGCAGCTGACTGGTAAATACTGGTTAGTCCACTGTACCGGCCACCAACCGACGTTTGGACCTCCTGTTGCATATATCTTGATTTATTCTATTATTTATTCTATATTGCACTGTTGTTTCTTTTTGCACACCCTTATACATGGTGTAATCTATGGCTGGGCGATATGGAGACGATTGGTCGCCTGATTTCTCCATCTTCCTTTCCCTCCTTCCACCATCTGCTGCCAGAAACTCTTTCAGCTTTAGCTCCGTTTGCTCTGGAAGAACAGAACCTCTTCCTGTTTTGTGCCGTAAAGCGATCCAGCAGATTTCCCTCCAGATCCACCAGGTGGAGAAACTATGGAGGATGAGAGTAGAGGCTGATAGAGGCTGACAGGCTGACCACTGATGCTCTGGTTTGTTTACAGTAATTATACTAATCTCTCAAAATTAATGTGGGAATGATTTATTGATGTTAAAGTGCTACATGTAGCTCCTTTTTAATGTCCTGTGTACTGTAATTATCGGCCGCATTATGTTTAAATAGGCCCATTTGCTCTATTATTATTATTATATTCTATTGACTTTGTTGGACCCTATCACTGTTTGCTGCTGTAACAACCCAATTCCCCATGGGGATCATTACAGTTTCATCTTATCTTATTCTCTTCTAAACATCTAGTTGTAAAAGAGAGGAAGTGTCTGGGGGGTTTTGGGTTAAACGAGCCGCTGTGGCTGCAGAACACAAAAAAAGTTTGTTTCCTGTCCTGACTAATAGTCAGGATTGAAATATCTGAGTTAAAATGCAGCCTTCTCCTCACCTACACACTTCCTGGTCTGATGAAGTTGGCTGTCGTCGCTTATGGAAATTAGTCATGCTCTGTTTAGCCTCTGTGTCTGTAGCAAAGCTTGTGTGTGTGTGTGAAGTGTGTGTGAAGCCTTGCCAGTCGGCGGACCAGCCAGCCAAACACTTCATTTGACTGCTGAGTTAACACACACATATTTACATTTTAACTGACCTACAATGAATGAGACACTTTAACGGGACACATGGCTGTTTTTTATTGGCTCAGATCTTATTTATTAACTGAACTATAGAACCATCTTGAATATGGAATAAAAGTTCTGTTTTCCACAAACTGCTAGCTGACAGAGGATTAGAAATGCTAAGCTAAAACAGAACTGTTGACACTTGTATGCACATCAGAAAAAAAACCTGGAACTAATGGCACAAGTAAGCTGTTAAGAGTCTTTTTTTTCCCCAATACAGATTAGAAAGCATGCACTTAGTGTGCAGGCTGAGTGTGGATGCTATGTTTTTTTTGTCTTTTTTTTTTGTCCCAGTTTTTTTGTCCCAGTTTCTTGAGTATGGACTCAAGAGTATGGATGTCTTGAGTATGGATGTATCTAGATTTCATAACCTTTTGGTTTTACGCACCAAGTTAAAGTGTGATCAGCTAGAGGGTGAGCACACTGTTGTTTTTTCAATAAAAACAAAGTAGAACCTATGAAAACACTTAAGGTTAGCATTGCTGCTAATCAAATTGGAGCTAGTAATGTCTAATGAGGATGAAACGCCATCACCAAGAAACTTAAACATGGCTGATCCATCGCTATTTATCACATCATTTCTTTCTGGCCAAAAAACGTTCCTGCCTCAAGGGAATGTAAAAACCTTTGACGAAAAACATCGACGAAATGTTCTCAAAATTTGCCGTTTCCATTCAGCTTTTCTAATTTGATACATTGTAATTTGTGTAAAAATACTTACATGGGAACCCGGCTAATAAGTTGATATTTTACATTTTAGACATTTAGCTTCTAGCATGTATCCAGAGTGATTTACAGTAGTGCTGAAACGATTAGTCGAAAATTAATCGATTATAAATTTGATAATCGATTGATCATTTTATTCATTTATCACGTAAAAATACAATACCAAACATTTGCTGGTTACAGCTTCACAAATGCTAAGATTTGGTGCTTGTCTGTTTCATATCATTGTAAAATAAATACTTACTGCTGGCTGCTGGTCAGACTGAGTAAAACATTTGAAGAATCACTTTGGGCTCTGGTAACTTGTGATGGGCATTTGTCGTTATTTACACTCAATGATTAATCGTTTAATGTAAGAGAGAAATGCTAGGAAAAGAAATGAGAGAATTGAAAGATAAGAGAGAGGTACAGTTTATGTTTTTTTGCTCCTGTAAAACAGCTGGTTTTAGAATATGAGACAATAAGATCTTTCTACTCAACTGGACATTAAACATTTATGAGTTTGGCTAAAAACTACAAGAGCCTCAAAGAAGCAGGGAACACACACACACACTGCGGTGACAACACACACACACACAAATACAGCCTACTATGACGCGCTCACACACACCTTTCTGTCTTTCATATGCACACATACACTCAGATATACACACATCTCTCTCTCTCTCTGTCTCACACACACACACAATGCAGTGACGCACACAGTACACTGTACACACACACACACACACACACTGCTTTCTTCTCTCAAACACACAACTCTGAAACACACATGCACTTCCCTCTCTGTCTTTCTCTTTCACACTTACACACTCACTGCAGTGACATATACACTGCTCTACACACACATATACACACACACAAACACACATACCATAACTGACAGCCACCCTAATTGACACAGACAGGTCACTTAGACACCTGCGGAAAAAAAGAGCAAAATCGTCCCTTTTCTGACGCTCTCTTAGCAACACACTGGGAACTCTGGGTAGACTAAACAACCCCCCCCCCCCCCCCCCCCCCCCCCCACAACCCTTCCCTTACTCTGCACTGCCTCAGCACTGTGTGTGTGTGTGTGTGTGTGTGTGTCCTTGTACAGAGTCTCTGTTCTACTGTGCACATAGAAAGACTGCGAACATTTTGCCCAGCCTCATTTTGAAAATGGGGCCATTTTGGGGTTGTATGCACTGGACATGATAACTGCCATGTATTATTATTATTATTATTTTATACAACAGTTAGTTCCAGGTCGAGTAATTTGATTGGACAAGAGGCATTCCACGAGTGCTGATATTTATGCTTTTTACTATATGTATCACTCCGCTTCACAGGTGTTCTAATATAATTGATTAGGCTACACAAAACTCTCACTTCTTTTGCACCTAGTAGCGACAGCGATATGAATACGTTTGACCTTAACTAAGAACGGTCGGCAGAAGAGAAGAAGAAAGTAGCTGGATTTGTCTGCGCAAACCTCAAAGTAGCAGCTAGCCTGCAGCCGGGAAACAGTTTACCTGCTTGGCAACACTTGGTAGAGGAATCCAGAGGGAACTGTTTTTGTTGGCGGAGACGAATAAAAGACAAAAATCATCTGCTGTCTCAAATTACCATTACTTGATGAATAGCTTTGTTTATACAACTGTTGGAAAAAATAATATCACACGAGAGGGAGTGCTGTTGTACCCGGCCTCGTACCTACGGAAAAAATAATCGAATCGAAATCCCATTATGAACTTAAGCAATTTCCAAATTTCAGAGGCTACAATTAATTTCTTCAGAGAGAGTTTTGTCCAAACTGGATTTGTGAACAAGGAGTTTTAGAGCTGCAGATGATCTCCGGTCCATGAATCAAAACCTTTCATGAGACTCACTTTTCTTTAAACAGTTTTAAAGTTCTAGAAAAATGATGACAAGAAAACTGAAGATGAAGATATGAATCACAGTTTAAATCGCAATTGCAATATTCTGTCGAATAATTGCAATTTGATTTCTTGTCAATATTTTGAGTCCTAATTCCCACATACAGCAGCACCCACCCTCCCTCCCTCCCCCTCTCTGTGTTCAGCTGTTACCTGTTGGATCAGCGTGACCACACTGACCGTGACACAGAGGACTCCCCAGGATCCAGTTAGCTCAGTTTGTCCTGGTTTCCACTGCAGACTTCTATTCTGAGTTAACAGGATCCCAGTAGGAAGGGACCGTCCTGACCCGGCTGCTGGGTCTGACTCGCTGCAGTGAGGGAGTCAGTCGCTGTAACAACAACGGCTGTAACATATTCACAAAAAAATCACATGTGATATTTTTTCCTCCCAATTCCAACAGTACAGCACTAACACGATTCATGTTGGGATACTTTATTATGATAAAGGCACTACTTAGGCCTGTACTTGTTTGTGCATTTTTAGGGAAACTGATCGATACTGAACAAAAATATAAACGCAACACTTTTGTTTTTGCTCCCATTTTTCATGAGTTGAAATAAAAGATCTAAGACTTTTTCTATGCACACAAAAGGCTTATTTCTCTCAAATTTTGTTTACAAATTTGTTTAAATCCGTGTTAGTGAGCACTTCTCCTTTGCCAAGATAATCCATCCACCTGTCAGGTGTGGCATATCAAGATGCTGATTAAACAGCATGATTATTGCACAGGTGTGCCTTGGGCTGGTCACAATAAAAAGCCACTCTAAAATGTGCAGTTTTATCTTGAAAAAAGACATTTATTAGGCACTGAACTATGGATCTCACATGACTAGGGCTACAGATATGCATTTTTTGAAAACCAGTCAGTATCTGGTGTGACCACCATTTGCCTCATGCAGTGCGACACATCTCCTTCACATAGAGTTGATCAGGTTGTTGACTGTGGCCTGTGGAGTGTCGGTCCGCTCCTCTTCAATGGCTGTGAAGTTGCTGGATATTGGTTCATATATTCTTTATGTCTAAATAATCAGTCGATTAATCGATCAAGAGCTGAAAAATCGACTGTCAAAAGTGCCATTGTATGTTTTTTCTGACTTTATCTTTTCAAATTTATAGCTAGACTGTTATTTTTTAACTATAAATAAATAAAATGTATATGTTTCACAAGGCTAAATTCCAGCTGATTAGCTTACATTAAAATCAACTGTGCAGATTTCAGTCTGAGCGATGATCAACACCATGCTCTACATGCCCATTATAGATAGAGGACTGTTAAACAAAAAAACACAGGTTAGACGTAGTTGACTATTCGATTACAGCAATCACAGATTAATCAGCAACTCCCTAATATTCAGTATCTGTGGTGGTGAAGCGCGGCTTAATGAATACACTGAAGGCCAGCGGTATCAGTGGAAGGTTAACCTGTGAGTGACGCAGCAGGACAGGGGCTCTGCCGGGGGAAACTACCTGTCTCCTGTCGGGACGGCCAGTCAGGCTCTGCTGGCTGAACTTCATCTGAGAGGCATTAAGGTTTTTCTCTCGGTCTGGACAGGATTAGCTGCTGGACTTTCACTAATCAGGGCTTTTCCTGGTTTAAACTGGGTCTTTAGTGGTGATGTCATGGCCACAAGACTTCACTGGTTAATTTTGCTTATAAGGGACATTAGCTGGTTTCAGGTAGGGCTGAAAGATACTGACAAAAAATGTAATTGCGTTTACAGGGTTAGGGTTAGTTAAAGTTTTTCTTGTCATAAGTTTTTTTAGAACTTTAAAATTGTTTTAAAAAAAGTGATTTTGTTTAAAAAAAAAAACTAGATGTGAGTGTGCAAGATTTACTGAGTTTGAGTCTGATGAAAGGTTTTGATTCATGGACCAAAGATTACCTGCAGCTCTAAAACAGAAATCCATTTTGGACACGCTTCTCTCTTAAGAAATTAATTGCCGCCTCTGCGATTTGGAAATTGCAGAAGTTCATATTGCAATATAGATTCAATTTTTTTTTTCAGATTAATTGTTCAGCTCTAGTTTCAGGTTGTCTGCAGGTTTCTTCAAGGTGAATTCAAGAGTTTTGAAGACCTTCTTAACACCAGGTGGAATGAAATATAAGACCAGCTTGTGTTTGATATAGCCTACTGGTGCAGTAGGCTTTCAGGAGAATTGAAGATATAACAAACACTTCAATATCACCGTATTACGTGATTATAAATAGTGGAAAACCATAATATTGCGATATATACGATTATCTTCAATGAGTTGTGCAGCCTTAATTTGAAGTGATGATTCTCAGTTTCTTGTGTTTTTTACTTCGGCGCTAAAGGAAAAGGCTTTTGGCCGCCATTTCCTTGTGCAAGAAAAAGCCTGCTAATTAGGGTGGGAAATTACCTCCAGCCACCAGCCAAATACTGGATAATCGGTGTTAGTTTACTCTGGAAGCCGCTGTCCAGTTGGCTGGTGGAACAGTGGAAGTGGCCGGTAGGTTTTGGCGTTGAGCAGCTGCTGTGTTTCCTCCCTGTCACTAAACTAGAAAGATCAAATGAAAAAGTGTGTTAGCTGTAAGGGTGTGTCTGTATAACTATGACTGTAATCTCTCTCTAACTAATCACTGTTAAGGTTAGAGTCAGTGTGTGTGTGTGTGTGTGTGTGTGTGTGTGTGTGTGTGTGTGTGTGTGTGTGTTTCTCATGGTCTCCCTCCCTTCTATTTTCTAAGTGACTCTCCCAGCAGAGTAAACAGAGTGAGCGCTTGTTTGACTGGAGCTGGTTGGTTGTCAGTCTTTCTTTCTTTCTTTCTTTCTTTCTTTCTTTTATGTTGTTCTTTTGTTCTTTCGTCCGTTCGTTTGTTTGCTCTTTCTTTCTTATAGTGTTTCGTTTCTATATTTTGTTTTTCTGTTCTTTTGCTCTTTCTCCTTATTTCTCCTCCCTCTGTCTCTCTCTCTGTTGAACTGCAGCTAGGTGGTTGTCAGTCCTTCGTTCTTTCTTTTATTCTTGTCAAGTCAAGTTTATTTATATAGCCCTTTATCACAAGCGTGTCTCAGAGGACTTTACAGAGAATGTGTCTAGCTAGGTCTAGCTAAACACAGTGGTGAACAAAATGATGCAGGACAAACATAGCGAAAAACACAAGGTAGGCAAGAGCAGAAATTCTTATTCTTTTAATGCTTTCTTCATTACATTCTTTTGTTCTTTCATTGTTTTTGTTTTTCTTTCTTTAATTCTCCTCCCTATCTCTCTTTCTTTATCTCTCTAACTCACACACACACTAATATACACTAGAATTCAACCAGTGGGTTTTTGAATCCCAATACAGATATTACTGGTGATTGAAGCTGCTGATATTTTATGCCGATATTGTATATCTTGACCATTTTCATGCCAAAAAATACAAAAAAAAATCAAAGTATTCAGTGTTTCCTTCATGATTTTCTTCTTCTCAGGATGGAAACAGCATTTAGAGCATCATGGGACACTAAAACTCTCCACTGAAACCCAGACTAATAATAAAACATATTCATACATACTTGTGTTGAATCTGATCAAAATATCTCATTAGAATCAATTCAGGTTAAAGGGGGGGTATCCTAGGATGTGGCAATTCTTAGTATTTCTGGTGATTTTGGTACTTAAAGGTGTGAAGTAATCACAGTAAAAAAAATTGAATCATGTTACTGTGCCATTTCCCCACAGTCACTAACTATAAAACACGCCCCCTTGTACAAGCCAGTCAGATTTTGCTCCAGTTTCTATATAGATGCTGGACTGTCTTAAATCGACCAATCAGCGCTAAGAGGAGGGCGGGCCTTCCAGAATGGCCAGCCAATCAGAGCAGTAGCTCATTAGCATAAGAAGCTGCTTATGTAAAACGACCTGTTTTCTTGTATGTGGGAAACAAACACTGGGAAGTGAATAGCTAAAGCTATAACTAAACAATTTTTACTGAAAAAAACTTCACAGATGTATTTTATAGACACCAGGTAATTATATAAAATTGCTGAAAAAGCAAATGATACCCCTCCTTTAAGGCTTCCCATAGACAACCAGTGTAGTATTAATTGATCAATTCTACAATAAATATGTAATCAATCAAACTGCGTCATATCCATCATGCCAGACTGGACCAAATCCCATTTTAATAAAAGACCATGCAGTATCAGCCTGATATATTGGTCTATTTACTTGATTTCTTGGTTTCAAACCCACACACACACACAAAAACACACACACACACATATAGACACACACACACACACCCGACAAAGTGAATTAATGTAAATGAAAACAATGGGATGCTTTGTTCCTCCAGCGCTGTGAGTTCTGTCCTGCAGCCTGCAGGAGCAGAAAACTTATCTGTTCCTGCTGAATCTGATTAGTTCAGAGTTACAGACACACCCTCTCTACCCACACACACACACACACACACACACACACACACACACACACACACACCTAATGTGCACATAAGCACGCATATGGTGTACACACTGCTTGACTGTCAGCCTCTCTATCTTTCACACACACTCTCACACACTATCCCTATACACACACACACACACACACACACACACACACACACACACACACACACACACACACATCTGAGGAGGTTGTGAGAACAAACAAGTCCAGAGAGGAGATGGAATCTGGGTGACATCATCTGTATGTCTTTGGGTGTGTGTGTGTGTATGTGTGTGTGTGTGTGTTTGTCCAAACATGCATGCTTCTCTAGTGAAAACAGAGCCTCAACCCCACTCCCCTCCCAACCCACAACACACACACGCACACACACGTCATTTCTCTCTTTCCTTTGGTCATATTCAGACTTCCTGTTGTTCCTCTTCTATAGGCTAGAAGTGGTGTGTGTGTGTGTGGGTGGTGGTGTACATCCTCAGCCATTTTGACAACCGTGTGTGTCCTCTATAAAGTAGGGCTGCAACTAACGATTATTTTCATTGTCGATTAATCTGTCGATTATTTTCTCTATTAATCGATCAATTGTTTGTCTATAAAATGTCCGAAAATGGTGAAAAATGTCGATCAGTGTTTGTCTTGTTGTCTTGTTTTGTCCACAACCCAAAGATATTCAGTTTACTGTCATAGAGGAGTAAAGAAACCAGAAAATATTCACATTTAAGAAGCTGGAATCAGAGAATTTTGACTTATTTTTCTTAAAAAATTACTCAAACCGATTAATCGATTATCAAAATAGTTGGCGATTAATTTAATAGTTGACAACTAATCGATTAATCGTTGCAGCTCTACTATAAAGATGATGCGACCTCCACACACACACACACACACAGACACTTCATGTTCTCCTCATGTTTGCGTTAGTGTATAATATGGTATATGATGTATATGTAGTATGTACACACCACCAGTCAAAAGTTTGCACCCACCTGATTGAATGTACTTGAATGTTTTTCATTCTTAAAGCCATTCTGATCTAAAGGCTTCTGCTTAAATGTATGATTTTCTTTCCAAAGCCTTTGCCTTTCCATCAAGGCAAATAATCTAAAATATGAGATAGTTTTGATTTGTTTAACACTTTTTTGGTCGCTGCATAATTCCATTTGTGTTATTTAATAGTTTAAATGTCTTTACTATTATTCTCAAATGTGGAAAATAGTAAAAATAAAGGAAAATGTGTGTGTCCAAACTTTTTACTGGTAGTGTATACAGTATATGATGAAGTATGGTATATAGTGATGCAGTATGTATAAGATATGGTATGTTAAGCCCTTTGAGTCATGCGTGTGATAAAGGGCTATATATAAACATGACTAGACTAGACTGAACATCATGCATGCTCTATTCCAGTCACGTCCTGCTTCACAGTCACACAGCTACACACAGTCAAACGTGGGAGCTGCCCAGGGCAACCACAGTCTGACTGGTGGCCACTGAGCCGCTGCACTGGAGCAGCGGGGGGTTAAAGGGAAAATCCACATTAACACTGTTGGTGATGTACTTTGCATTTCTGGGTCCATTTAGTAGAGTTTGATAGCACAAAACGTTCCAGCGACCTAAAACCTCAGCGGTAAACGTCAGGTTTTGGTGTCAGTCCCTCAGAATCAAAGAGCGAGGGCTTCTTTCTAGAGCCGCCATTTTGCACCGAGAGACGTTCAACAATCATACAGGGAGAAATCCATCGTAGAAGAGGAGAGAGACCAGTTTCTCCACCCACAGGAGCAGGAGAGAGACCAGAATGCACTGGTAACAAAGTAAAAGGAGGAAAGAAAGGGTAACGAAGGAAGGAAAGAGAGGGCAAGAAAATGGTAATGACAGAAAAGATGAAAGCATGACAAAAGGTAGAAGATAGACGAGAAGGAAAGAGACAGAAAGCAGAATAAATGAATGTTTGGGTGAGTCAGGCAGAGGGAGAGCAGGAGGAGAGGTGAACCATGGGAATAACTGCTAATCTGTTAATCTGGTGATGTAAGACACACCACAGACCACTGGGTAACCTCAGTGTGTGTGTGTGTGTCTGTGTGTGTGTATATACAGTACGTATATGTATGTATAGGTGTGTATATCTGTATGAGAGTGTAAAATAGGGAATGCATGCATGTGGTGAGAGAGAGAGAGAGACTAAGAGAGTGTGAGGGAGTGTGTGTGTATATCTGCATTTCTGTGTGTGAGAGATATGGGCCGCATATTTTTGGTTTGTGTGTGTGTGTGTGTGTTGCTCAGTCAGAGGTTCATGTAATCTATGGCAAGTCCAGTGTCAGTCAGTTGGTGCCAGGAGTGTGTGTGTGTGTGTGTGGTAAGGATATAGGCAGCAGGACATTTAATTTATGGCCGGTCCACATACACACAGTCAGTTAGTGACAAAGTGTATCTGCGTGTGTGTGGTAAGGATTTAGTATGGGGGGGCGGGGTATTTAAGTAAAGCTGTGTGTGTGTGTGTGTGTGTGTGAGAGAGAGAGAGAGAGAGAGAGAGAGAGAGACTGCTGATCGTCCTGCTGAACCCGTAAAGCCTCTCTGATCTCACACACACAGACATGGAGTAAGAGAGACAGATAGAGAGATACAGATACAGTGAGAGAGAGAGAAATGAGGACAGAGAGAGAGAGGGACATAAGAACAATGAAGGGGAGAGAGAGAGAGTTGAATTTACAAATCCACTTTAAGTTCCTTATACAGGTCAAGGTATGAAAAACAACCATCTGTGCAATCCAAAACACACATTATACACCCTCCAGTACAAACAAGGACCAACATAACACATACACACACACACACACACACACAAAGGAAAACAAAGTATATACTTGGCATGTGGACAGAGGGAGATGAGGAGATGTAACGGCAGAGAGAGAGAGAGAGATTTGGGTGGAGAGAGCAAGAGAGTGAGCTGAGGGCAGAGAGAGAGAGTTTGAAGGACAGATAGAGCGATGAAGGCAGTGTGTGTTGACATAAGACAGCGGTGTGTGTGTGTGTGTTTGTACAGTCTATTTTGAGCTGAAACACACCGTCTGTGATCAGTGTAAGTTGTATGGGGAGAGGAAGCAGCGAGTCTGACAGATACAATAAGACCAAACTTTATTGATCCTCAAGGGGAAATCAGTAGAATATAGACAGAATATACAGAATATAGACGGCAGTACAGTACATAGAAATATACAACATGCTCATAGAATCAGTACAACACACCACTCTGCAGTCAGTAGGTGAGAGTGAACGCTCTGTCGTTTGAGCTTTGTCCACACTAATGCAGATAGGCTAAAAAAAAAAGGGTAAAAAAAAGTCTCCTGTCCACACTGAACCGACAAAAACAGCCAGACACCAGCTTTCTACCACCAGCATTTTGAAAAGCTCGTTGTTTACAGAGCGATCGTGAAGAATGAAGTCCGTTAGCGAGTTAAGTTTCCGAAAAAACGGCGAAATCAAAAAGTGAAAAAGTGTCAGAGTAGAGTTTGAGGCTCTCCAGCCACAACCAGCGCTCCATGAGGCGTTGAAACAGCCGATACAGCCTGGATGGATCACATGACGGCGATACGCCTGAGATCACATGACCATCACACGTCAGCGTTTTTCCCCGTCCGCACTACAACACCAGACCGCCGTTTTCAAATGTATCCACTTGGGAGAGCGTTTTCAGAAAAGCTCTGTTTTCGGTGGTGGAAAACGCCGGCTTAGTGTGGATGGAAGGGCAAAAACGGAGAAATAAAGATGCGTTTTCAAATGTTTCTTGATTAGTGTGGACTAGACATTAGAGCTGCAACGATTAATCGATTAGTTGTCAACTATTAAATTAATCGCCAACTATTTTGATAATCGATTAATCGGTTTGAGTAATTTTTTAAGAAAAATAAGTCAAAATTCTCTGATTCCAGCTTCTTAAATGTGAATATTTTCTGGTTTCTTTACTCCTCTATGACAGTAAAGTGAATATCTTTGGGTTGTGGACAAAACAAGACGTTTGAGGACGTCATCTTGGGCTTTGGGAAACACTGATCGACATTTTTCACCATTTTCTGACATTTTATAGACCAAACAACTAATCGATTAATTGAGAAAATAATCGACAGATTAATCGACAATGAAAATAATCGTTAGTTGCAGCCCTACTAGACATCAGTTGCTTGAGTCTCGGTCAGCTGTTGTGTGTTGGAGAGGGAGAGACGCCATCAGTCTCCTCTGTCTTCTGTTCTGTGTGTGGGAAGCTTGTCTCTCTGTGTTTGATTTCTGCTTCTATAGTTTTAAGGCAGTTTTAATGGGAACCCAAGCTGGGGGCCTTTAGTGTCCTTGTTGCCTCCTAGCTCTTGTGGGCTCCACACCTTGAGTTCCCTTTCAGAAAAAACCCTTTTCTTTTGTTTTGTCAGTGCTTGTGTTTGCCCTCTCCCCCCCCCGCCTCCTCTCCTCACGACCGCTTCCGGCAGACTGCCTCGCTTCAGGGAAACATGATAGCATTAAGGTAGACATTGTTGAAAAAAAGTGAAGCCGACTTTAAACTCCAATCTAATTTTGGATTGAAACCAGAGAGTTTTTTGGAGTGGGAGAGGGAGGGAGAGACGAAGAGACAGGAAATAAAAACAAGTGAAAGAGCTAAAAGTAGCGTTGGTCTAGATGGGAAGATTAAGGCTTTTTATTTTTTTTTTTCCTCAGAGTTCCTGGATAATCTGTCTGTTTTTTCCTTGTAGCGCTGCGACAGACTGTGACTGTTAGCCGGTACAATCTGGCCGACAGCTGACGACACAGAGGAAGAGGGATGGAGAGAATTAGAGGAGGGGGATGGGGGGATAGGGCTAAGGAAATGGAGAGACAGATGAAAGAGTGAGAAAGAGTGGCGGTGTGTTCATATCAAGCATGTTCTGATCGGTTTATCTGAACTCTGCAGCGTTTCCTCCTTCAGTTCAGTTGGTTTGTCCAGGTGAGAACGATGACCTTTGAACTCTCGAGAGTCTCAGTCCTCTAACAAGAGAACTGCGCTGCGGTTCGTTAATCCAACCAGCTACAGGAAACCACCCCAAGACGCAAGGGATTATGGGTAGAATGAGACAGATGCAGGTTCCTCATGCTTTGAAAGCCTAGCAGAACAAAATTAAGTCTGGACTGATGCTCATATTCAGCTATTTCTTCTTCATGTGTTCTTAACTGGTATGAACACCACAGAAGAAGAGACAGACAAGTCCATCATGTTAGAGATAAAGTTATAGAGACTGGAATTGACTGAAAGGTTGATATTCGAATATTTTTTTCCTGATAAGTTGCGATACATTTCTTTAATGTGTAAATTGCAGTATCAGTTACATTATTACAATAACAGGTTTTATTGCATTTTCAACACTTTTAGAAGATTTGATTTTATTCCATTTTAACCAATTATTACTTTATCCAGCTGTTATTGCATTATCATTTGCTACATGCGTGTTCACTCAACTTTCCCTGGAGAAAAAAAGGTTTAGAGTAAATGATGAGAGAGAGAGAGAGAGAATACAGCAAGCAAAGAGAGATGAAGGCAGAGAGAGTTGAAAAGAGAGAGAGAGACAGTGAAGCATGGAGAGAGACAAGATTAATGAAGGCAGAAAAATACTGAACAAAAGCGTCCAGCAAATGTTAGATTATTTGAAGAAGAGAGCGTTTTGACAGCAGCGAGGTTTGCATCGGGTTTATTTTGAGCGCACACATACACCGGCTATTATTAGTCTAACTCAGGCGCTGGTCAACTTTTTTCAGCCCGCGACCCAAACTGAATAAATGTAGCGTTTGTCCCAGGAGTCCAGGCTCGGACAAATATATTCCTGCAGTCCCAAGGAAAACAGACCAGCAGCTCAGTCTGGTCCTGACCCACAGATTAAGAGGGCTAAGTCAGTGTTTCCTCTGTGATTTAATGTAGGAGTGGTGTTAGGGGGTTTGGGGGTCGTTTTAGTTTGTAGTCTGTTTTAGTTTTTAGGCTTAATTCAAGAACGAAAAACAGGGAAATCCGCACTCTCAAAAAGATATCTTGATTGATTTATTTAACGTGTTTCAAATACATTTTTTCGGCTCTGGAAATTGTCCGAAATTATTTTTTGTTGCTCAGCTGCCAAGGGCTTTTAAACTAAAAACAATTACCTGCCAAATATAGCTTTTACCAGCTGCTCGCTCACTCACTTATAAAATGGATCAAGTTTGTAATTCATTATGATGAGTTATCGTGTCAAAGTTGGCGTTCAGTGTGGGAAACCCTTATTGATTTATCCAACAAACACAAATTTTACCGGCATTTGGCGGTACCTAAACACATTCAAACATATGAAGAAGTATGGTATGCTTTGAAAAATGGTCGGTAATGTAAAGTATGGTAAACTATGGTTCTTTTAAAAGAAAGATTTAGTGTCTGTCATTATTTAGATACTTCTGCTGCTAACAAGGGCTTATTTATTGGCTCAATGTTTGTGAGGCTGGTCATTACTGTTCATTACTGTTTTCCAGTAACGACCCCAACACTGCTGCCAACACAGCCAGACCTCTTTCCACATTTGCCTGGATAACTGTGAAATCCTGTTTTTCGACATATATATGCAAACAAAAGAGCTATACAGTCTGACAGGCTGTACCACTGTTAAACGAACAGAAAGCAATATTATGGGAGAAGAAAACATGGCTGCAATGAGGGACCGTTTGCTTAATGTTTTGGAATAGCCATGACATTTAGCTAGTTTGGCCTTTAGTTAAACGGCATGTAGAAATAAATATTAGCAGAAAAATAATTTCCTCCCAGGTCTAAAAGTAGCCTAGCTCTACTTTGCTGTTTTTTCTTTTGGGTAATTGGCCTTTTGTACGAAGGCATTTACAGAGTAATGTTTGTAGCATTAGTAGAAAGCTGGGGTTGGGGGGACGAGAAGGCTTGCCTCCGCACCCTGGTTATAGAGAGCGTCCCGTAACCGAGAGGTCACATGTTCAATCACCATCAAAGCCTCGGTGTCCTGTCAAAATGAGCCTAAACCCCTTCCTGTTCGCTCACTGTCTCATGGAGTAAGAGTGTCAGTGAAATGTTTTTGTTTGGGTAGCTGGCCTTTAGTAAAAATGACATAGACCCCCTACCTGCTGAAACCCGGCCTGTCTCTGTGGATAACATCAGCCAAAACCAAATGTGAATGTAATGTAGAAAGAGGAATTTGCTGCTTTATTTTGGCTGGTTGACCTTTAGTGTAATGGCAAGAAGACAAAAATATTTACAGAAAAAAAATGCCTGTTTAGAATAGCAGAAATTCATCCTAAGCCTAAAAGTAGCCCGGCTCGACGTAGCTGTGTTTATTTTGGGGACATTGGCGCTCAGCAAGATGGCATCTAGAAAGTAATATTTGTGGAAAATAGGGCAGAGTGACAGAGCGTCCCGTAACAGAAAGGTCACCGGTTCAAGCTCCACGTGCCTCGTCAAAATGTGACAGTGAATTCCTAACCTGCTCGCTCACTCCCACTCCCTCAGGTCGGCACACTGTACTGAACATCCGGCCATATTTGTCTTTATCTGAACACCAATCATCATCATCATCATCATCCTCACCCGTCAGGGAAACAGCAGACAGGATCTTTCCATTCCCACACGATGGAAACTTTCCACAACATCCCAGAATGATGTGGACGGCCGGTTCCCATGGAAGTGTGTCGCTGCTGAGGTTGTTGTGAGAATGAGTCTGCAGATCTATAGCTGAGATACTGGGACATATTTAGAGCTGCTGGGCTGACCTGGGCTTCAATTACATTTACAGTTTACATTAAAGGCATTTAGCTGACACACTACTATCAATATTATTATAGCTTTTTTCTTAAAAAAAAAAAGTGTCGCTTGTTCTATACTTTTGTTTTTTGTTTTTACATTTACATTTTGATAATGTTCGTGTTTTAACTTTAATTGGAGGATTACATGGTTTTCTGTGGGATGACAAAATTCTACAACTCCTTGACCTTATGAAACCTTTTCAAAACCCACTGGATACACTCAGAAATACACGGTGGTCAATCTGGAAGTACGGCTGTTTTTCCTTAGTTCCTGAAAAGTTGACATTTGGGAGATGCAAGGTTTTCACTCCACAGCGATTCAAAATATTTAGAGGTTTGGGATGAACAGTGATGGTAATGGCGAACAAATGTATTTATTTATTTAGTTATTTATTCATTCATTCATTTGTCGGTCTGTCTCTGTCTTTAGTTGTAGGGATTCCAATCACTCTAATCCACTCAGTGTAATTAGGAATTTCTTTGCATCACCTCTGGTAGGGTACAGCAGTGTTTTGCTCAAGATCATGTTGACACAGATTAGCTTGTTGCAGGGATCGAACACATGACTCATCATCCTCATCCTCATCCTCATCCTCATCCAGGGAAACGGCAGACAGGATCTTTCCATTCCCACACCATGGAAACATTCCACAGCATTCCGGAATGCTGTGGAGTGACGGTTCCCATGGAAATGGAACGTTAAGAAGATTCCATCATGTGACCGTGGGTTCTCAGTGGCATGTTCACAAACACATTACATTACAGTCGATACGAAACATAAAGTAGACTCGATAGAAAAAGAGCTTTAGGTTTATATTGGGGGTTTAGCGTTTTTACTGCAGCAGTATTACCTGAGAGGAGTTATTGATCCTTTATTGATCCATGGGAGAGACTGCTGACTGAGCATCATAGTCTTTTAAGCGACGCCCTGCTTCATAAACTTCCAGTTCCACACCTGGGAGCTGTCCAGAGAGAGAATGATGCCGTGGTGCCGTCCAGGGTGTTCAAATGACAAAACAGCTGTCTCACTACCTACGACAGATCTGCAAAGATGGACGGTGTGGCAGCATTGCATTCTGGTCTCTCTCCTGCTCCTGTGGGTGGAGAAACTGGTCTCTCTCCTCTTCTACGATGGATTTCTCCCTGTATGATTGTTGAACGTCTCTCGGTGCAAAATGGCGGCTCTAGAAAGAAGCCCTCGCTCTTTGATTCTGAGGGACTGACACCAAAACCTGACGTTTACCGCTGATGTTTTACATCCTGAAACATTTTCTCATATCAAACTCCATTGTTGCTGCTGGAAATATCTGGCGGTGACGTCACCTCGTCTACGATTGGCCGGTTATCCACCAAGAAGAGAAGCACAACAAACTACTGAATGGAGCCAGTGCATCATCAATAGCTGCTTTTAACAGAGTTCAAAATAAGATGACAGGTTATTGATCCCTGTGGGGAAATTAGGTCCCGCTGGTCTATTTTTCCTTTAAATATGTTGAACATGAAGTGTGTGAATTGTGTTTTCGGGGGGAATTCTCCTTTTTAAAACATTTTATGTGAAGGGACAGACAGAAGGAACAGAAGCAGCAGAACATCATGTTAAAGGATGAATGGTTGCATAAGGAGACTTGGCTGGCTGATTGGACACTACTCGCATCTAACTAGAGGCTTCCAGATGTAGCTGCGCCACAGGCACACACACACACACACTGCACACACACACACACTGCACACACACACACACTCCACAAACACGCTGCATGCACACACGCTGCACACACGCAGGAACACAAGCATATCTACACACACATATAGTAGAAATCACACACAAATAGGCATCATACAAGCGTACATAACCCAACGTACACACACAGACATCACACACACACACACAGACATCACACAGACACACACAGTTCCCCCTTCTCCTCCTTAGTGATAACAGTGATTTAAACTCCACGTGTGTGGAATCACCCAGGCCACCCAAAAAGCCTAACAGATGGTGTGTGTGTGTGTGTGTGTGTAAGCATGTGTGTGTCTGCCTTTATCTCGGTAAGCATGTTTGTGTGTGTGTGTGTGTGTGTGTGCAGTTGTGTAACAGTTTTGCTTCTCAGCAGAAGGTCTTAGTGTTCTGGTGCCCTGCCGGGGGCTCGTGGCTCAAATCTGCTTGCTTCGTGTGTGTGTGTGTGTGTGTGTGTGTGTGTGTGTGTGAGTGAGTATTTGCAATATGTGTTTGGGTATACGTGCCATGTGATTTTACATAAGTGTCCTATATGTGTGTGTATGTATGCAAATGCATGCTGTGCAGACATGCAGTTTTAGTTTGTGCAGATGGTATGTGAGTGTGTGTGTGTGTGTGTGTGTGTGTGTGTGTTCCATGCTGATGTCATATTATGCAACTGCACTGATGTTATTGAATTGGCATGATTGCATCTTCTGTTCTGGTCTGATTGGTTACAGTCTTTTCTGATCTAGTCTGGTCTAGTCTTTTCTGTTTTATTTTGGTCTTATCTGGCCTAGACTGGTCTGGTCTGTCTTATTCTGGTCTTATCTGGTCTAGACTGGTCCGGTGTAGTCTGGTCTGGAACATGTACACTTACCGACCACTTTATTAGGTACACCTGCTCATAAACAGAAATCGCTCCTCCAAAGAGTGAATCATGTGGCAGCAACTCAATATATAAAGCATTCAGACAGGGTGAAGGGGTTTAGTTTTTTGACTTTGAGCGTCTGACTGTCCGGCATCAGAATCAGCTGCCGTCCTGGGACCTTCACACTACAGTCTGTAGAGTTTACAGAGAAAACGGCTTGTTAATGTCAGAGGTCAGAGGTCAGAGGTCAGAGGAGCATGGACAGACTGGTTCAAGCTAACAGAAAGAACACAGATGCTCCAATAACAGTCTTGACAACAGTGGTGTGCAGAAGGGCATCTGAACACACGAGTTGTTGGTCCTTATGATAAATGTTGCTATAGCAACAGATGAGCCAGCCGCTACTAGATAGGTCACAGTGAGGAGAGGAAGCGTGTGTCGCTTGTTCTGTACTTTTGGTTTTTGTTTTCTGTTTTCGTTTGTGTGTTTTATTCAGATGATGATGATCAGGTGATGAGTCTTCTGGGATCTGCATTCATGACTGACTGAACACAGTATGGGACTGTTCATTAATCTCTCTCTCCCTCTTTCTCTTCCTCTTTCTCTCTCTCTCTCCAGGACTCGTAACCTATCAGGTGGTTCTCCCAGACCTCGACTCGCCAAGAAGATTCACTTCATCAAGAATATGAGACAGTACGACACGCGAGGCAGCAGGTGGGACACACACACACACACACACACACACACACACACACACACACACACCATATCTGTTCAGGAGTGTTCTGGGACAGTAGACATCTCATTGTTCCACTTGGCCCAGCCAAATCTCTTTGTCCTAGCGGTAGAAAATGTTCAGCATGTTGTCCCATGCTGGTCGTGGACGGCGTGTCGTGTTGCAGCACATCAGATCACAGCAGGGTCACTAACTAACGGGGGATCGGGGTGAAGACGCCCCATGAAAGTTCACAAAATGCTCATGAATTTAAAAACGAGGGGGCAAAAAAATGTTCACGTTTTTTTTTTTTGGTTGAGTTTTCGAGTATGTGTGAATGTGACTGCTGTCCCCCGTGGGCCACCACTGGTGATTAATGGGAGTCTATTACTGGCTGGTCCTTTCCCATGTGTTCTGGGTGAGAAAACATGAGAAAACAACCAAGTATGCAGCCTGAAGCAGCAGAAAATGTTGGTGCAACGCAGCCAGCAGGAGGTCGACCGACTCAAACCACTGCAGCAACAGAAAATAAAATAACGAATATGGTTAAAAAAAAAAAAGAAAACTCAACAATGGAAGGTGAAGATGGACTGGTTGGGGACACAGAGTCTTCTGGAAGGCCTGCCACTAGATTCCAGCAGTGGGAACGAAGTTAAAACAAAACAAATTCAGTGTTTATTTGTCAATATGTAATTTTGCCCCTGAAAAGGACCAAAATGCCCCTAAAAATCAGATAGCTGCATTCACCTGGCGTCCCAGGTGTAAATCACTCCCTGATTAGATGGCTAGAATGAAAACCAGGGCCACAAAGTTTGCGCGGTGTCAGACGTGTTGCAACGGCTTTCGAGATACGTTTGATCCAGTTGACGGCGATTCTGCATTTTCGTTGGCTACGTACAAACACCCGCAAGCCCTGGGTTCCATTCCCTGTAGCTCAGTAGGCATCAAGGCACCGACACCGTCAGGGTTAGGGGTTCAATTCCCACCGGGGACACCCGTGTACCGCTGCCATTTTCCTGTAAGGCGCTTTGGATGAAAGAGCCCACCCAATGCCATCAGATCTGCTGTGATGAACGGATCTGTCAGCGGCAGATAGAAGGCTTCCATCCCCAGAGGAAAGCTGAGTCATGTTCCAGCAACTCTGCTCGTTCCCACTGAATCCCTGGTGACGCTCTGATCTTGACTTTCCCAGACAACACAGGGGACTAGGGGAGTGTGTGTGTGTGTGTGTGTGTGTGTGTGTGTGTGTGTGTGTGTGTGTGTGTGTGAGGTCTCAGCAACACACGCAACAACAACTCCACACTTATCACAATCTCTCTCTCATGGCAGTAGAGATCAAGAGGACAGGGCAGTTTGCCACAGGGCAGGAAACTCACTTGATTGACATGTCGCTCTTGTTTGTTTATGGTAATTATAGTGATGTCTCAAAATTAATGTGGTAATGATTTATTAATGTTTAAATGCTACACAAAGCACCATGAAGTCTAGTTTTGCAGAAGACAGCCACTCATTTACCTCATATAAGTCTAAAACTGTAAACTGCAGTGGTGCCTTTAGGTTAGTGTTTCTCAACGTGGGGTCCGGGGACCATCAGGGGTCCTTGATGGGGTTCCACAGCAAATTTATGAATTGTTAAACTTCACCACTTGTGTTATATTCTTTACAAGAATATAACACACTTAGAGAATGTAGAAGAATGACTGTTTTGGTCATAGTTTCACTGTTATCTCTCTACCTACAATACAGACAGTCATGGGATTCTGGACAAAATCATATCTAACAATAATATTCACAAAAATATCTCAGAAAAATATCCTCAGAATCTCATCAAATGGGGGTCCGTGGCTCTAATGTGGACATTTGGGGTCCTTGATATGAAAAAGGTTGAGAATCATTGCTTTAGGTGACAAGATCAGTAGATTTGAGCTGGGTTTTTTTTTATGTTTGTATGATAAAACACTGAAATACATGCGTGGTCCCAGGAATGATGAATTTCAGGGGATGACATCATTGTCTCGTCTATTTATTGATCCTAGAATTAAGGTTTACCCCTGGACTAAATTCTCTTCCCAGTGGGATCTCCAGTGCAAATGCATGTTTGCCTCGGCTCAGTTAATGTCTGTGAAGCTGCAGCTGCAATGTTTGGATTCACTAAGCCACAGACTCAAAAATTTTTTTTTATTCCAGTGCGACTATCTAAAAGAAATGATATAAAAGTGTCAGCTGCAAGTTTTATTATTTTTAATGACTAGTTACTATCCTTCAATTTGATGTCAAATTCCACTGTGTAAAGCCTTGATATAAAATCAAGCCTCTGTTTAAATTATGAGTAGACGATTAGGATAACACAGAAAACATACAGTACAGGCCTGTTTGTTGCTGTTGATTACAATAAAAGCCCATTAGTAGGAGTTGCCTGTCTTTTATTACTGTTACCGTTTTCAAGCTAGAATTACTGTTCTGTTAGAATAAATGTTTGACAAATGGTTTTCTACAAACTACTTAGCAAACACAATCTGGCATCACCGTGACAACATCTATGCCAACAATATCAGAGGAAATATCAAACCTCCTTTAACCTCCTTTTAGGATCGAAATATAATTACACTACAAATCACCAGCTTTACCACAATTCATTCCGGTTGACATCTTCACATTTTTAGTGTGTTTACAAGTAGTTTTTAGCTAACATTATGCTAGCTAGTTAGTAGATGACATCTAATCCTGCTAGCTTGCAGTGGTAATTGATGAACATTTTTTTATTAAAAGTTTTGGTTGAGGTAAAAAAAACAAACTGAGGCTTGCTGCAGTAGGATAAAGCCCAGGATTTGCTGTTGTAAAGCTCGTATTCTAGCTTATGTAACTAGTTTGGCAGATTTGCCACAATCTCTGCCAGTATTTTGCGTAACTGTAAAGCTGCTGTGTGTCTCATTTTTATTTAGCTAAATCCAAAATTTTAAAATGGCGACAATCAGTGCAGTCTTCTCTCTGACAGTCTCAGGTTTGAGTGCATGTTATTTTTGTGGTCGATCCATGAGGTTAGAGGTTCAATTCCCTGTTGTTCATGTTACAAACTCGCAAATACACGTCTGCTAGCGAACGCTCCACTGAAATACAGTAGAGCGTTTCAGGCCGCTATGGGGGCCAGAGGACAGAGCCGTGATTTGAAGTCTCCAAGTGGCTATTTAACAAGAAGACACATCATTCATCACAAAAACATGATAAACTTGAAGGAGTGTTTGTGTATTTGTCACACACTGTGGCTCATCCCCCCCCCCCCCCCCCCCCCCGGGTCCTGAGCTGCAGCTAATGGCTCTAAACATTTCCTCTGAGATCCAAACCAGCGCCGGGATGCTGTCATCGCTCTGCAGGGTCATATCCGCTAGAGGAGCGACACGGCACAGCCTGGCCAACAACAACACCACACACACACACACACACACACACACACACGTACAACCACATAAACATTCGCACGCTCCTCGTTAAGCCACATACACACCCAAAACCATTTACACACTCCATTATAGGCCATACACACAGAAAGAAATGCCGTTATTGTCAATACACACACACACACACACACACACACACACACACACACACAACCTGCCCAATGAAAAAGGTGCAGGTGGAACACCCAGGTCAATTAGGGAAGTGTCAAGTGTGTGTTTGCGTGTGTATGTGTATGGTACAGGTGGAAAATTTAGGGCAATTAGTGAAGTAGTGTGTGTGTGTGTGTTCATGTTTCCAAAACATGCTGTTGTTTCCATACAGGCCCGTCCCCGCTGGACAGGGACGCGATCCATTCCAAAAAACCTCCTGCTTAAAAACATTGTAAAATGACTTCATTTCACTTGAGTTAAATTTTCCAGACTCAATGTGTTTGACTTGACTGACTGTGTTTGCTGTGGGCCGGTAGCTTTATGGACAGAGCAGGACACTGACAGCAGAACAGCCAGGGTTGAGCTTCCATCAGTTATTGGTTTGTTTACTCAAAAAAGTATTATATTACTCATTAATATATTTCTCACTTTCCGCCCTGTGTGACTATAAAACAGCTAATATCACCATTCATTTTTCTGACCCACCATACGTATTGTCAAATTTTTGTATCGCGATATATTGAATTTTGATATATCGTCCCATCTCTATTTGTAACATAATTATTAATATTATTACTGTAATTCATGTGTGTTCTAGGATCGTGCTGATCTGTGCCAAGAGGTCTCTGTGTGCTGCCTTCTCTGTTCTGCCCTATGGAGAGAGCTTCCACATCAGGTACCAACACACACACACACACACACACATACACACACACTTGGATACAGCCTTTTTTCTGTGTGAGGCAGGATGACAGGAGGAGAGGTAGAGTTAGACACATAAAGGAGGAGGAGAAGAGGAGAGAAGGATGAGTGGTGGAGGAGGAAGGGGGGAGTTTTTTTTTTTTCAAACAGGAAGGAGTAAGTGAGGAGGGGAGAGACGGATGAGTTGTTCAAAGAGAAGGAGAAAGAAGGAGGAGAGGAGAGAGGGAAGAGTTCTTTTTACAAGGAGGAGGAAGAGAGGAGGAGAGGGAGATGAGTGGAAGGAAAAAGAGGAGTGGGAGCTGGGGAGAGGGAAGGAGTAGGAGGAGGAGTGGAGTGGAGGGGGGAGAGGAGAAGGAGAGGAGGATGAATGGTTTCCCACAGGAAGGAGAAGGAGAGGAGAGGGAGATGAGTCATTCCTCACAGACAGGAGGAGAAGGAAGAGAGGAGAGGAGGAGGAAGAGAGGAGGAGAGGGAGATGAGTGGAAGGAAAAAGAGGAGTGGGAGCTGGTTTGAGGGGAGAGGGAAGGAGTAGGAAGAAGAGAGGAGGAGTGGAGTGGAGGGGGGAGAGGAGAAGGAGAGGAGGATGAATGGTTTCCCACAGGAAGGAGAAGGAGAGGAGAGGGAGATGAGTCATTCCTCACAGACAGGAGGAGAAGGAAGAGAGGAAGAGAGGAGGAAGAGAGGAGGAAGAGAGGAGGCGGGGGTTAGCTGTGATTTTCCCATGTGCCTCAGAGCTTTTCTGTCCTGACCTTAGGCCTTTCCTACTGTCGTGACACACACACAGACACACACACACACACACACACACACACACACAGACACACACACACACACACAGACACACACACACACACAGAAGCAAGCACAAGGACAAGGACAAGCACAGATCAGAACGTACACTTATTGTCTCTTATCATTCTCTCATATACACACAGACTGTGCGCATACACACATACACACACACACACACACACACACACACATATTTCTCTATTGACACATGGACACACACAGATCAGAATGTACAGAATGTACACACACACAGATACTGTATAAACACACATGAACATACAAAGTAACCCCTATGCAAACTTACCATAACCCCTTTCTCTCTCTCATGTACACACACAGATTAATGTGTACATAAATGTGTATTAGTATTCTCTATCATTCTGTCTCTCACACACACACACACACACACATACACACACAGAGATACTGTGCAAACACTCGATGGATAACCCTTCTGCATGCTTATCATCATGTCACACACACACACACACACACACACACACTGTGGTTGAGGCAGCATGAGTTTTCTTCTTCTTGGTATTTGTACACCAGCAGAGGAAATGACATCACACATGATTACATTTACAGTTTTTTTGCTCATGCGCTCATCCTGGAGGAAACACATTTTGTCATTTCTTCAAAAAAAATCTGAGACAACTGAGTTTTATTTCAAGTTACTTTCTATCATTTCTTTTTTTTCTCGTTAAAATTCTGCTTTGTTGTTATCATTGTTTTATGGATTTATGACATCATCATTGCGATACTATTTGTACTAGGAACGCACTGATCAGGTGGGGCGATTTTGTAACTGTGATTGGCTGATCAACGATCCGATCGCTGATTGAAATTCTGCACTTCAGCTAGCTGGACTTTCCACTGACAGAAGCTCATCATGTAATAGCTCACATGCATAAACATTTCAGTCTAGCTCAGTGTTTAAAGGCCCTGACACACCAAACCGACGTCAAAGAACCGGCGGCGACGAAGGCCAACTGTTGCGTCGCCTCACGTCGCCTGCGTCTGGTCCAAAAAGTTGCACTTGAACACACCACAAAGACTACAGCCGACGGCCAACTAGCACGTACGTTCTGCGCCTGCGTGAGGGGAAATAACCATAATGTCTGATAAGAAGTTGCAAATGGCACTGGCGTTGTCAGCCCCTGGTCTTTTGGTTGTGGAAGAAGAAAGGAAGAGGCGGAGGCGAAAAATAAGGAGAAACCGCACGAAATGGGTGAAATCATGGATACTCCAGCGACAGGCTCAAGGGGCTTTCCCGAACCTGTGTCGAGAGCTGGAGATAAATGAAACCTCCGATTTTAAAATTTTCGCTCGGCTCTTTCCTGTTCAGTTCCACATGTTGAAGGAATTTATCAGTCCAATCATCCAGAGGCAAAACAACGAACTACCAATCAAAGTGATCTCTCCGACGGGCTCCGACGCCGATTCAACACGCTCAATCGGCCGAAAAGCCGCCGTCAGGGTCCGACTAGTGCCGACGGTGCGGGACACACCGCAAAAACTAGGGACACCGACGCTTACCGACGGCCCGACATTGGCCTGGTGTGTCAGGGCCTTAACAGACAGTTAACGGCTGCATGACATTGCTGCTTAACCATGTGAAATAAATGATCCAAACAGTTATTACATGTTCGTGCGAGCTGTGAGAAAAAGGTTTTAATCAAGGACAGCATGGGCTCTGACTTCAGTCTAATACATTACACTGTAATCATATAGCTTGTGAAATTCATAACACGTCAGAAATGAATATATGTGAGCCATCGGTGTTTATTAACAGTTGAAAATGTTGAATGAAAACACCATACACTCTCAAATCACTCTGTTCAGAAAGGAGCAAACTGAAATGACCATGAAGTTAAAAGCAGCAGCAAGGCTCTTAAAGACCGGGCGGAAAATAAAAGCCTGTATTCAGTTACTCAGACGGCATGTGAGCAGAAATAAGGAATGTCGGCTGTAATGTGATCAGGCAGATGAAATGCTGCTGTTTAGAGCCTCTATCAGCCGATTATGATCTGCGGCTCATTGATCGATGCATCTATAATTGGCACCAAGTCCAAATTTTGTCATGGTGACGCTCCGAACTGTCCGCTGACAAGCTAACACAGAGTATGGATTTAGTCTTAAAGGTCCATATTATTCAGTTTTCATGGTTTTATTTTCAAATATGCTACGGCTCAGAATGAGAACAGTGTTCTTCACAATGTTTTTGTATAAATAGAGGAAAATTTGAATTCTAATATTCAGGGAATCTACATACTGAAGACCAGTGTGCTGTCTGTCTGTGTGCATCTTTTGGCTGATTCATTCATCACTCTAATCTGTCACTTACTTTCACACCTCACCCCACACCTCTCTCTCTGTCTGTCTCTGTCTCTCTCTCTCTCTCTCTCTCTCTCTCTCTCTCTCTCTCTCTCTCTCTGTCTCTGTGTCTCTCTCTCTCTCTCTCTCTCTCTCTCTCCCCCCTCAGTGACCCGGCGTTGAACCACCCCAGGAGGAGACACTCGTCTGGAAACATCTCCACCACTCTGGAGATGCTGCCGGGGCTGGAGGGCTTCCAGCTGGAGGCCTACGGCAAGGTGGCAGCACACACACACACACACACGCACACACACACACACACATAGACTGTTTAATTGTCTGACTGTTTAACTGACTAATTCTCTCTCTCTCTCTCAGTCGGTGTCGTACGCCCAGTTCCTGTACCCCACCAACGCTCTGGTGAGGCAGAAGCCGTCGTCGGCGTGCGACCTGACGCTGCAGATCCCCGTCTCCAGGAGCACACACAGCATGCCGGGCCGCAGCTACCCGCCCAGCCGCCTCAACAGCACCGTGGGCCTGGACCTGGGTACACACACACACACACACACACACACACACACACACACAGTGACAGAGCCCTGTATTAACCTCTCAGCCTCTCTTCTCATCCAGCCCCTCGACACATATAGAACCCCCTTATTAACACAACACAGCTGTGTGTGTTTGTGTGTGTATGTGTGTGTGCATGCTTTTTTAAGTATACATATATATATATATATATATATATATATATATATATATATATATATGTGCACACACACACACACAGCCATTTGAGGTTCTTCTGGTTCTTCCATTCACCTTGTTCATCAAACAAGAGCCAATGTTTATATTAAACATTTTCGTATGCCTTTGTTTCGTGTGTGTATGCGCATATGTGCCTGGGGGTTTGTGTACATATGCGTGTGTGTGTGTGTGTGTGTGTGTGTTCCCTAAGTCCAGACAATGTTACAAGCTAATTCTAACTATATTTCTTCACGTGGAGTTTCCAGAAAAGATTTCTGATAACGTAATATTTTAAATTTTACCTATTTTAAATACCTTCATCTTGACTCTGTGTGTGTGTGTGTGTGTGCGTGTGTGTGTGGGGGGGGTCCAGGTCTAGACGATGTGACAGACTACGACCCTAACCTCCTCAACGACCCCCAGTGGCCGTGTGGGAAACACAAGAGAGTGCTCATCTTCGCCTCCTACATGGTAAGTTAATCATATAGAAGTGAAAATCAAGATGTTAGTTTCAGAACTATTGAAACATTTCAGCTGATTTTAAAGCATTCAGCCATCAGAGTAAAACCCTAGTCTAGTCTGGGATGTTGGACCCAGTTGTGGTTCTAGTGCAGGATGCAGGGATGAAAATGTTGTTTGAATACTTGATTTTAATGACTGCACTAGTTTGTGATTAACAGTGGAAACTCGCTTAAATTATATTATTATATTGTTATTTTAATTGCAAATGTTTTCTATCAGTGGTGGTAAACACTGTTCTAGTTTTGGCTAATTAATAATCAGAACTTTCATATAAATAAATGTCTGTTTTGTTACAAAAATCGTAACTGTGCTCCAACCTACATATATCCAGTTCATAAATCTTCTCCACTGTCTGTTCTAACCAGCCGGTGTCTGGTAGCTCTTTCCTGGGAAAAATCCTCTGCTGCACAGGAAGTGATGCGTTTTACGTTTCCGATTTGTTTGGAATCAACAGAAGAAGAAGAACTGGGTAGTTAGCATGAGCAGTGATAGCCGCCATGACTGAACAGACAAAGAAAAGAGAAACTCAAACTGCAGCAACAGAACATCCAAGGAAGAGGGAAGAGCACAGTGAGGCTGAGGGACAAAGATGGAGACTAAATAAAAAATAGAAACAAAGAGTTTACTCTGTTGTTTCTGATGTTGAAATGGAGGACAGGGCACGTTATATTTGGGTGTATGATGCCTTTTACTGTTGAGATGAAGCATTTACAAAATCCAATGGAGAAAAACAAATGGCTTCAGAAAAAGGGAGAGAGAGGAACAGAATGAAAGACTGAATACGAGAGAGAGAGAGAGTAAAGAAACAGGAAGTGATAAAGAGTGGGAGAAAGAAGGATGGAGGATTACAGGGCTATGGGAAGAGAGAATAAGCAGTTGAGAGGAGAAACACACACACACACACACACACACACACACACACACACACACAGAGTATGCCTCTTTGACATCAACATAGTTATCCTATAGGCAGAAGCTTAGGTTTATCCCTCTACTGGGCTGAATTAAAAAGTATGGGCACACACACACATGCACTGTGACACATGCACACTGTAACGTCTTTACACACATGCACGCACACACACACACACACACACACACACTATCCATTACTGTTCAGTGCATCAGAGAAGATTACTGCTGAGGTGGTGTCAGGCAGCTTTGTCACTGATCTGTGTGTGTGTGTGTGTGCGTGTGTGTGTGTGTGTGTGTGTGTGTGTGTGTGCGTGTGTGTGTGTGCACTAGGATGAGGCAGCATGATCACGTCACCCACCATAAGTACTGACTCTGTGACCTAACCTACATACACACTAAGAATAGAAACATATCATCAGGAATTCCATTAAACACACACTGATTACACACACACACTCAGCCATGCACACACACTCTAATTATATGAAACGCATACTCACTAATGCCATTAAATACACACTTTAACTACACACATACCATCTTTTAAAGGTTTTAGATTTAACCACCTGCATACAGCCTTGATAGAATATCATGGGTTGCAATACTAGGATTCAACTGATGTGGATTCAAGATGCCAATAGCCAATACTCAATATCTTAAAATGTAGCCATTTTCATTTCTTCCATATGTTTTTCCTCCTCCTCTCCTCTCTCCTGTCCTCCTCTCCTCTCCTCTCTCCTCTCTCTTCCTCTCCTCTCTCCTCCTCTCCTCTCCTCTCTCCTCCTCTCCTCTCTCCTCCTCTCCTGTCCTCCTCTCCTCTCCTCTCTCCTCTCTCCTGTCCTCCTCTCCTGTCCTCCTCTCCTCTCCTCTCTCCTCCTCTCTCTTCCTCTCCTCTCTCCTCCTCTCCTCTCTCCTCCTCTCCTCCTCTCCTCTCCTCCAGACTACAGTCATAGAGTACGTGAAGCCGTCTGATCTGAAGAAAGACATGAACGAGACGTTTAAGGAGAAGTTTCCTCACATCAAACTCACTCTCAGCAAGATACGCAGGTAAACTATTAGAATAGAACAGAGTTGAATAGAATCAACAAAATGCCTTTATTGTATTATATGGTATTATATTCTAATCTGTATTTAACTTTCTCTCTCTCTGTCTCTCTCCCTCTCTCTCCCTTTCTCTCTCTCTCTCTCTCTGTCTCTCTCTCTCTCTCTCCCTTTCTCTCTCTCTCTTTCTCTGTCTCTCTCTCTCTCTTTGTCTGTCTCTCTCTCTCTCTTTGTCTCTCTCTCTCTTTCTGTCTCTCTCTCTGTCTGTGTCTCTCTCTTTCTCTCTCTCCCTCTCTCTTTCTCTCTCGCTGTCTCTCTCTCGCTCTCTTTCTCTCTCTCTCTCTTGCTCTCTTTCTCTCTCTCTCTCTCTCTCTGTCTCTCTCTCTCTTTGTCTGTCTCTCTCTCTCTTTCTCTGTCTCTCTCTCTTGCTCTCTTTCTCTCTCTCTCCCTTTCTCTCTCTCTCTCTCTCTCTGTCTCTCTCTCTCTTTGTCTGTCTCTCTCTCTCTTTCTCTCTCTCTCTTTCTATGTCTGTCTCTCTCCCTCTCTCTCTCTCTCTCTCTCTCCCTCTGTCTCTCTCTCTCTCTCTCTCTCTCCCTCTCTCTCTCTCTCTCCCTCTCTCTCTCTCTCCCTCTCTCAGTCTGAAGAGAGAGATGCGTGTGGTCGGGGAGGATTGCGGCCTGCAGCCCGTCACCATTGCGATGGCGTTTGTCTACTTTGAGAAGTTGGTGCTGCAGGGTCGACTCAATAAACACAACAGGTATTATAACACTTAGTCTTCATGTTGTTTTTATTGCTCTGCTTCTGCTCTGTGATTAAACTGTAATGTCACTGAAAAAAGTGGTTTAACATTAAATATGCATTCATTCATTCATTCATAACCTTTATTTGAATTCGAAAATCACTGAGGGTGATTAAAATAGGGCAAACAGACAAAGTCAAAGTAAGCATGTAAACAAACGACGACAGTAATAATAAGAAACAAAAGAAAAATCAAAAAGAGAGTTGAGAGTAAAAGCAGTGAATTAGAAACAGTTACAAACAGAAGCAGGAGGTTTAAAGTCATATAAAATAGAGGTGCAACAATGCGTACATAACTGAACGCTAGTTGATGCTTGTTTCCTCAGTAATTTGATGCAGCTGTGGTGCTTGGGGGGATAATTCTAGTTTTGTCTCATCTGTCACTTTCATGTTGAGGTTATAGTGCTAAAAATGTTTTTGTAATCATAGTAAAGTCATTACTTCTAAAACATTTGGACAATGCTTATTTTAGTTTTAGATGACAGTAAGACTAAATTACAATGCTAATTTTATTTTCTCAAGATTCAAGAAAACTTTGTTGTCCATTATTGCGAGCAACATAGAACATTTTCTTTGGCTTGTGTCAGACTCATCAAACGCAAAACAGAGAGACAGCGAACAAAAAAAAGACAAATGCAACAACAACAAATAACAACAACAAACAAATAGTCATTTCCTTGCTGAGGTGGCACATCACTGCTAAATGAGTACAGAGGAAACACTGCTGAGTACTGACTTTATTTGGTCGTTTTGGCGATGCAGCAGACGTTCCGCTGACGCTGATAATTCTCTTAATTGTCAGGATTTATTTGGTTTCTATGCCAAGGTGCCGGTTGGCAATCTCTCCTGTTCATTATTCTCATGTATAAACAATATTTTGGAGAAAACTTTTCAGTCGGTACACGCTTCGGTAATTGTTGTATGAAAGCCATAATATCCTGTCTCACCAGACAGTACTGTTGAGCTACAAGGTGTGGCTCACATCTGTTATCGGTCCAACACTAATTATTATATTAATAACATTCAACATCAACGGGGTTTGAACCCAATTACATGTGCATGTCTTCACTCTGCTAGGAGTAACGCTGTTGTTGTTGTTGTTGTGTTTCACAGGAAGCTGGTGTCAGCTGCCTGCATCCTATTGGCTGCCAAGATCAGCAGTGACCTCAAGAAGCAAGAGGTCAAGCACCTCATTGATGTAAGTCACACACACACACACACACACACACGCAAGAACACACAGTCAGCACACACACACACACACCTGCAGCAGGGCACATGTATTCACAGGCATGCACGCAAACACGCAAATGAACACACACTTACCCATAAACAGACACACACACACGCGCTCACAAACCACATGAACAATCAAATGTGTGCATACATACACATCACACATATGCATATAGTACGTAGAACACACACAAATATACAATAAAAATATATATTTATCCCTACACATGCCTATACACTCACACCAGCAAACGTGCATGCATGCAAACAAACAAACAAGTATACACACACACACACACACACACACAGAGTTATTTGAGAGATGTAGTCACCTCTGCCTGTCATCTCCTATCAGTCAGATCACTTTGCTCTCGGTCAGGTGTTTGTGAAGCTGATCTACCTGAGCAGGTGGAAAATGACCTGCAGCCACTCTGCTGTGTGACTGACAACATTTTCTTCTCCCTCACAATTAACTTGTGGGAAGACGGTCACCTTCAGGTCATCGATCGTCCGTCACGCACAAAATCAGAATGATGCATCTCACCACTGTGTTTCTAGCCTGATCTTCAGACTGAAGGCCATTTTGTTCCTCACTCTATTATTCAGCCTGAGATTTCCTCCTCGTTAGCCGTTTTCTGTGTGGGGGGGTTGATTTTCCCCGAACCAATCAACCAATCAGTGACCGACGTATCTGAACCGATCACTAGTGACCGACGTATCTGAACCGATCACTAGTGACCGACGTATCTGAACCGATCACTAGTGACCGATGTATCCGGCCGTTCTGACGTTGCTTCAGTCACATGATGCTGCAGCCAGTCAGCCTCTACATCCAGGGTTAGCAGACATTTACCAACTGCACAAAGAATGTCCGTCCATTTTGACAAAAACATAATTTAAAGACAATCTGTTGGTTAAGGAGTTGATTTCAACAAATCTCTTCTGCCGAAACGCCAGTGAAAACGGTTCAAGTCCCGCCCACAAAGGCTCTGACTGGCTCGATTGTTTCTCCGAGCGAGAGCAAGCCGTTGACGAGGGAAACACCAGACTCTCTGAATCGCTCCACAAAATCTGAAGAGTGAACCAGGCTACTGTGTTTCAGCATTTTCAAAATTACTCTGATTGGCCCACGGGGGGCGCTGCAGCTCCAGCTTAAAACAAGGTGACCAATTTGTTCCTGTTGCCAACAGTTGTGGGTTCACTGCCTGACTCAAGGGCACATTAATAGTAGTTTATGAGGTAGAGGAGAGCATTCATTTTCCCTGCTCATATTTTCCTAACTGGTCCAAGGATTCAAACCATCAACCTTACTGTCGCAGGCCCATTCTCACCTCTGGGACGCCGCTCCCTTCAATGCATTGAAGACAACAGGGAGTTGAGAGGTTTCCAACCAGAGAACACAGAGTTTGATATGAGGAGAGGAAGCTTTTTCATCCACCAGCTGCAGGGATTTGAACAGCATTTGGCTGGAGGCTGGTGTTAAACTCACACACTTATCCATTTGTCTGTCTGTCTTTCTCTCTCTCTCTCTCTGCCTCTCTGTTTCTCTCTCACTGTCTCTCATTCTTTGATTTTCTATGTCTTCGTCTCTCTCTTTCTCTCTCTCTCTGGCTCTCTCTCTCTCTGCCCCTCTCTCTCTCTGTCTCTCTCTCTCTCTCTGTCTCTCTCTCTGTAGAAACTCGAGGAGCGTTTCAGGATCAGCAGAAGAGAGCTGATACCGTTTGAGTTCACCATCCTGGTCGCCCTGGAGATGGCGCTCTACCTCCCGGAGAGCAAAGTGATGCCACACTACCGCCGCCTGGTGCAGCAGCAGCAGTTATAGTAGTACCGCCTGGCTAAACGGCACAGCGGCACACTGATCCCTCCTCCTTGTACCACGGACTCTCAGCACCTTACAACTCTCCAAGTGCAAAGCGGATGTTACAGCAGCAGCAGTCCTCGTGATGCCTGGCTCAGCGGCACCGAGGCGCCGCAGGAATCCTCCTCCTCATCCCATAGAGCAAACACACGCCGCGCGACAGGTGGATGATACAATAACGGTCCAACATTTTAGTTTTTCTTTTTTTTTCTTGACGCCAAAGTCGGGCCTCACTGTGACGGACGGGCAGCGGCCCTGGGAGTGCCTGGCTCAGCGGCACCGCGGCTCGGAGGGAGTCGTCCCCTCCTCTCCTCCCCCTACACACCAAAGTCACGCCACACTGTGATGGAGGGTACAGCAGCAGTCCTGGTGCCTGGCTCAGCGGCACCGTGGGAATCACCGGGAATCAGAGAGTAAAGCCACTCCTAGGGTTTTTCTATGTCACCGATGCCCTGTTTTACCCATACTGCACCTGCTGTGGCTCTGGTACAGCACCAGTACCAGTACCAGCCCCTTTAGGGTTTTCCATTGGAATACTGAGCATCGTATTCGTCACTTTCATGTCACCAACATAATGACCAGCACCCTGTTAAAGTGGACCAGTATCAGATTGGTTTGGGTCTAGAGCTGAACAATTCATCTAAAAAAAAATATATGAACTTCTGTAATTACCAAATCGCAGAGGCTGCAATTAAGATTAATTAAGAGAGAAGAGCATCCAAAATAGATTTGTGAACAAGGAGTTTTAGAGCTGCAGGTAATCTTTGGTCCATGAATCAAAACCTTTCATCAGACTCAAACCCAGTAAATCTGCACACTCACAATATCACTTTTCTTTAAACAATTTTAAAGTTCAAAAAAACGTATGACAAGAAAAACTTGTGATGATCGCAGATTAAATCGCAACTGCAATATTCTGTCACATAATCGCAATTAGATTTTTTTGTCAGTATCTTTCAGCCCTATGTGGGTTCCTTCCCACACCAGCACGGCTCTGCTGCATCCGCATCGAACCAAACCATAAACCAAACATACTGTAGTGGAAAAATACAACATGCTAGTGCCAGTATCGGTGCAGCATGGTGTTCTTCCCTCTCTCTACCACACCGGACCACTTTCTAATATTTTCAACATTATGACAGTCATCTTTTTTCGTGTTGCCCTGATCTAGAACAGTGCAATCATGGATAAAATAAGAACCTCCAATATTTTGCTTCATAATGTGTTCACAGTTACGAATCACAATCGTTAGACTTAAATCAACAGACTGTTTTCAGCAACAACAGACATTTTAGATTAAATTATTAAATGTGTCAACATTTCCAATATACCGATATTCTACAATTATTGATTGTGGAAACTAAAATTATGAAATGTGATTGCACACGATTACTTGTGCCGCCCGAGCCTGATCTCAACGCTGCTTGAGGCCCCAGGACATGAGGGGAGGGGGGGGGGGAGGGGGGGGGGGGGTGATGTCAGCCCAATGATAACACGAGTACCATTTTAGATTTTTTTAAGATATACCATCATTTGTCTCATTTTTAATACATATTCTAGTTTTCCTGTGGTTCCCCATGCTGGTGTGGTTATATTCCTGTTTCAAAGCCACAGCACTGGTCAGATTCATGTTAGGGTGATTTTTTAATTTCATGTCAGGGTTTCTGGATCCGCACTCCCATTCCTACCTAGCACACAGGCACACTGGTTTGGTCTGACTGATCAGCCCAGCTCTATTTCACATAATGTGTCAGGAGTGTGAGGGCCGTAACACACACATTCCCATTCACTTCATGGTTCTTTGTCTTTATTTATTTTAGTTTGATTTATCCAGGGGAAGTTTCACTGGGCATCATGTCCTTTTCCAGCAACACCCTGCTTTACATTCATACACTTCCATACATTCACACTGGGAGCAGCCCAGTACAACCAGTCTGCTGTCCACTGGGAGCTCCACTGGAGGAGTTTGGGGGTTTAAGTGCCTTGCCCAAGGGCAGCTGAAGGGCAGCTGTTGAGGGAGAGGACAGCATTTCTAATTCACTCTCAGATGGTCCAGGGATTTGAACTGGCAACCTTCCAGTCTCAAGCCTGCTCCAGCCTCTGGACTGCTGTCTTCCCATGAGCCTCTCTGTTTTTCTGCCCCCTCTCATTATTTTGCCCTCTGTCCTGTCATGATGACGTTCCTCATTCCTAGCTTGCTCAGTAGACCAGTGGTTCTCAACCTGGGGGTCGGGGCCACCCCGGGGGTCACAAGATCATTTATAAGATACGAAACAAACATATTTCTGCTGCACAATTTTATTATCATGTCTATTTTTTCAGATTTTTCTCAAATTTTTGCCTTTTTTTTTTGTAAAATACTGAATAGTTTTGAGCCTCTAGGCCTCTGATGATTAATCAAATTAAACAAATTATTCTTTGGTTGAACTGTTCACCACTCTGCATATGCAGTCTGTTGGCAGGGGGGGCGAGTAGCCATCGATTTGTTTTAAGGGTCACAAGCCAAAAAAGGTTGAGAGCCACTGCAGTAGACAGTGGTCTGGTCTGGTCTGGTTTGGTTTGGTGTGGTCTGGTCTGGTCTGGTGTGGTCTGGTCTGGCCTGGTCTGGTCTGGTCTGGCCTGGTCTGGTTTGCAGGCTGCAGCTCCCTCTGGTGGCGTCAGGCAGCGGAGCTTCCCCAGGAAACTGAGGAGGGAAAACATTCAGACCACATGACACTAAAACTCTTTATTGAAACCAATACTGATGACGTCCTTCACGCTGCGGTGACGCTCCTCATGGTGGCTAACACTGGCTGGAGCTGTTCTTGGCACAGCATCACAGTGGCATCCTGGGAATATGTTTCCCTCCCTGTCCCTCTCTGCTGTTCTTCAGTCACCACACACAGTCACACCAGAGCAAAGCATGCTGGTTTTGTCGGGATAACCGGCCTATATGATGATTTTTTAGTTGTTTTTTTTTTAGGGAATTTGGTCACAGAGTATTCACTAATTCCTAAAAGATTCCTGCTTCTCTTCATTTTACACCCAAAATGTGCTGCTGTGTCCTCTAGTGTCCGTGCTCCAGTGTCTCAACACAGATATTAGCGGGCTGGAGACGCCTCTCTCTGCAACTAGACCAAATCACCCAAAGCAATACTGTAATAGTGGATTCCAAAATTTCCTCATCACTGTTTCAGAATCACGAGCCGAACTGATTTACAGAACCGAAAGCAGCCTCCAAATAGCAGCCGGCAGAGCAGACTGATTTGGTCTACCAGCGTTTGTCTGGTGTTACTTTCCCTCTCTGGATGTGGCGATAACACACCCATCACTCTCATTTGCATGTTTTTGCCCGATCGATTTGAATGATTGGTTGAGGAGGGGGGACACACAACATGGCCGCCGTGAAATGGCCACCGATGGGCGCCGTGACATCAAGGGAAAGCAAAAGAAACAGGCCTGGAACAGCTGATGTTTTGATGACAGTCACTGAACTTCATGTGAACTTTAAAGACTTTACGTCCCGCGGAGGCAGCACACTTCCTGATTCTTTCTCTTAGCACTGTGAAAGGAACATCAACTACCAAAAACACCTTTCTGTTCATGAACTACCTTTGAAAACAAATATAATTTCATTCAGATGTTATTTATTCTGTTTTCATATTGTATCGTAAAGGGATAATCATTTAACCAAATTGTTTTTGCACTTTTGCCTTTTTTGCTTCAAATTCCTAAATATTTTATCACCAGGCAACAAGGGTGATATTTTTTTTACATTACGTATTGTAAGTACATTAGTGTGTATTGAAAACTGACCGAGTCACTGAAATAATTTATTACTGAATCCTTCAGACGAAGAATCGTGTGTCTGTTTTAAGATGTGTGAGATTTTCAAATCATATTATCTTAAGGCTGTATTCATAGATAATGATGTTGTGGTTGAGTACTTGCAGATAATGCAAAACATTCACTGCAAAAAAAATCTTTTTTCACTGCAAAAAATCTAAATTTTCTTAAAATAAGTGAGAAAATCTGCCAGTATGGTTTGATAATTTCACTTGTTTCCAATGCAAATCAACTTGTTTGAAGAATTTAGTAGAATCAAGAGTCATTTTCTTGACAGCAGTGCAGTGATCTGCCTTATTCTGACTGGTTTCAACAGACTGACACTCTGTTCTAGAAAACTCCTGAAACAAGTGAAGCTGCATTGGAGACAAGTGGAGTTATCTCTCCTCACTGCAGAATGTTTCTCTTGGTTTAAGAACAAGAAGATCTGAAGGCTGAATATGAGACTAGATGCTTGTTATTTGTTGCAGTGTTCACACTTGGATTAATGAAACGTTTTCATTTGTGTCGGTGATTCAAAACTAACTAACAGAACATGGATCTTCGTCTGGAGGGATTACGTCGACGTTCTTCCACTGGTGTTATATTTCTTATGTATTAAAGGGACTTGTTGTAGCTGGGAGCCTGGGTTCATATTCACTTCAGCCTTAGAGCTCCTCGTGTCCTGCTCGCTTCTGGCTTCTGAAACTGAGCTGGGACTTAAAACGGTCTCGGGCCTAATTCTGACGAGCAGGACAGAGAGATAACACGGGCCTCCGCGGCTGATTTATCCCAAACTCACCAGCCACTTTCATTATTTTACGAGCCAAACAGATTTACACAACAGAATGATGGCTGGTTCCCCAAACCGTCCGGTAGAGCAGACTAACCAAGTCTGTTTTATGAGCCTTGGTCCCAGAAAAAGAGACATTTCATCCCCAAAATTTCTTATTTGGGCTAAGAAGTTCTGTGGATTTATATTAAATTAAATTGCACGGATGAAAGTGACGTTGGATCAGAAACGCTGCACTCCTATTCTAAGGAACCCACGCTCCACGCTTTGCACTGAGGCACTTTGAAAGCAGAGTCATATATTTAAACAGTAATGTCAGTGAAATCAATGTATGGAAAAAAACAAAAACAAACCGCTTTAAGGGTTTGGAATAATCTAAGAAGCTAAATTGAGCTTTGCATCAGATAATGAAAGATGAAGTTGTTAAGTATGAGACTCTGCTTCAGAGTAGAAACGACGCACGATCTTCCACAATCGTCTTCTCTACATTAGAGATTTGTAATATGGATTCTATGCAGCTTTACTCTGCGTCAGTCTCCTCTTCCTCCTCCTCCTCCTCGGTGTTTTCCTGTAGCGTTAACCCGTGCCACAGCGTTTAGACTCACCTGACACTCCTCTGTCATATATTACATTTAGTGCATTGTTTTGTATCAAATGGATTTGTAATTATCGTTTATTGCCATTTTACTCTTCTTGAGCACTGTAAGGCCGTAAAGGGAATTATTTATCGAGTTACATTTTGTCTTCCATTTTCATGTTTAAATTAAGTTCCTTTCTAAGTTAAGTTTTTTCTTTTGATTTTGTTTTTTTTTGTATTGTGTTTCTGGTCGACAACGTTGACGAGCCGCACAGCAGTGTGGCAGTCGAGGCTTTATAAAATCAAACAGTAGAAATATTATTTGCATTGTTTTTTCGCACCATAGTTTAAAAACTTATTTTGTAATCCAGTTGGAAACAAGCGGGTTGAGAAATAAAATGGGTCATAGATCTGTTTGTAACAGGAGTAATAGTACATATTACTATTAATAATAAGAAGAAGAAGAATTACTGATAGTAATTTTGGTAATACGAAGTATGTGTTTATAAGACATAAGGGAAACTGTAACACTCTAAACATGTTAATAATGTGTTATGACACTAACTATAAGAACCTATAGTGATTTTATAAGTGTTTATAAGCTTATTTGTCATGTTATTTAAATATTTGCTCATAATGGGTTATAGTATGTTTATAATGTATTACAGCATCTGCTATAGAGCGTTACAACTCCATGATTATAGTTTATTACAGTTTTATGACTATTCATGTGTTTTTGTTGCTTTACATTAACTGAGATTCTTGCTCTTTGTGCATTATGAAGCTTTCTAAGCACTTTTTGTCTGCTTTAAGTAAAGTGATCCGCTCAAAGTGTTCCAATCTAAATGCAGGTTGTTGTAATATATTCTAAACATATTCTAAGCTATAATAAACAATATTTATAAAACATTATATATAATTTCTTATAAATCACTATAGATGTCTAGAGATGGTGTTATAAGACATTATGAACATGTTTATAGTTAATAACTACACTTGTAATGTCTTAGGAACATGTACCTCATTAAAAAAAATGATTTACCTTTTTTTATGATATTAAGTCTCAGGTTGAGATTCTCTTCACTTAATTCAGGTCTGGATGAAAAAGTTGAAGGTTTACGAGGTCCGGGATTCTCTTCCTCCTGGATTACCAAAAGACTTTTTGACTGCAGTGTTGTTGTTGTTGTTGTTGTTGTTGTTGTTGTTGTTTAGTGAAATGTTGTGTTCCTGGTCTTCCTCCTCCTGATGCTCCTGTGTTGTAGGTCAGATCCAGCAGCCTTCTGCTGAACAGCACCTCACTGACAGACCTGCTCCCATTGGTTAGGAGATTAAAGATGGCGGACTCCGAGTTTGACATAACAAGGACCAAAGTTAATATTCACCTTCCTATCAACTGACTGTGATGTGTCACTCAGTCTACTGGCTTTCAGGAGATACTCATAACTGTGTGGAAAGTAGTTTATAGATATTCAGTGTCTGGGGTTAGGGTTAACGTTAGAATCAGGGTCTGGTTGGGTTTATGTTTAAAATTGGGGTTAGGGTTGGGTTTAAACTAGGATTAGGGTTACACAGTCTGTGTAGAAGCGTAGGGTTAGGGGGTTTTTCAATATCTTAAAATTTGACCAATTTTCATGCTAAAATAATTCAAAGTATTCAACGTTTCCCTCAGAATGTAGAACACTAAAACTCTCCACTGAAACCCAGACTGATGAAATTCTTTTAGGGTGAGACGCCCCACCAACCCCTCCCACCCACCCACCCACAAACCAACCCACCCACAAACCAACCCACCCAAACATTAGGCCTTTAAATGAAGAGTTAAATGACAAAAACATAATTGAACAATTAAATTAATAAATAAAATGTCATGTCAGGTTTTCCAGACTGTCATCTTATCATGACTTGCCAATGTCTGATATTTAAAGCCCAGTATATACAGTATATGTAACCCTAGTCCAGATTGGGTCCATTAGTGCCAGGCATGCTCAGTCGATTCCAGACAGGTGACTGAAGCTGAACGGAGGCGGGTCTGCAGTCAGGTCTGCTTCATCACAGGATTTCTTTTTGCACTCCCCCCCCCCCCCCCCCCCCAGAGAGAAACTGTGAACTAAACGTACTTTAGCATTTATAGAGGCTGGAATTACAAGAGTTTTGTCTAAACCAGGAGACGCCACATGGGATCTGATGTTTCCTGTTTAGACAGCAGGGAAGAGGAAGAGTCCGATCTGTGGAACAACGAGGTCTGATTGTAGTTTTCCAGTGATTAATGTTGCGGTGTCGGGGTGAAGTGTGTGTGCCGTAGATTAGAAGTACAGTTACAGATGCAGAGTTTCGTGTTTCTGTCGTCTTGCCTCTGTTGTTTCAGCTCTCAGCCTCAACAGCGCTGGTGAAGTCCAACTCCAGTGACCTCATTTGAATTTACTCTGAATTTACATTTCCAGAATCCTATGCATCCATTTCATTAAAAAAAAAAATTACCTGAAATGTATCATTCAATGTCACTAAAATATAGAAGATCCAGTCTGTAAAAATATTGTCTTGTTGTCAAACAAGATCTTAAAGTCACAATGAAACAAATGAAATCTTGGATGTATTTTCGGTTGAAACAGAATGTTTGGGGCGGGGCTTAACATGGGGCGGAGTCATTCACAAGTGGCCGCTGGTATAAACCAATCAGATAACAGTATCCATGAGGGAGAGGAAGGCAGTTTTATATTATGGGATGGATGAGATTATTGTTCAAAAATCTGTGATGGTTTTTATTGGTTGGAATTTTTATGTTGTGGTACATGAAGTCACTATTAAAATACACTAGTTTTCAGAATGTAAGAATAATGGGATTTTTATATAAAAATACAAGAAAATGTCTATTTATGTCAAATTATGTCAATTTTTTGGCATTTATTGTTAAATAGGTGTACATTACGACACGGAAAATTAGCTAACAAGGTGAAAAAGTTAATTGTTTCATTGTGACTTTAGGTTACCTTTAAAAAAAAAAATGTAAATAAATAAATAAATCACTTGTTTTAAAGTGGCATTAAGTAACGTTTGATCTTAATCACCCTCTATCTGTGACCAGGAGGAATTGATAGAATTGAACTCCGAAATCAGAAATCTCAGTAATCGATGAGTCAGAGGTACTGATCAACAATCCTATCAACCACTGCAGATCAATAATGTGTACCAGACCTCATTGTGATTGGACTTATGGTTGGTTGAGGTACTTCTACATCCTTGAGACTGTTTCTAATTGGATGACGTCACTGGAGGCGGGCCTTGACGGTAGGAACGTCATGGATGATATTAGCGAAAATCTGTCAATCTGTTCATTAACTTTCTATAAAAAAAAAGGGTATTTATTCACAGTTTCTTTCTGAACAATTTATTTTTTCTAAGATGTGTGTTCATTGCTGTTCTCGTCTGTTCTTGTTGCCGTGCAATTTCAAACGACTTGCCTGTCGTGGTGACGGTTGGATGAGAGGCTTTAAACTGTGTTGACAGAAGTTACAGGACAGCGGCGCGTTGGAAACATCCAGAACTTCCAACGCAAAACTCGTGACTGCAGCCGACGGGGCGAAAGAAGAAGAGCGGCTGAAATATTTATAAAGATATTTTGTAAAGAAAAAGACCATATGCTGTTAAAAGTGTCACTGTTCAATTTATGTTCAGTTTATTTTCATTAAAAATATATATATTCTACTACTTCTATTCTAATTTTGTTTGTTCACAAATCTAATTTCTGTTTTATTGGTCGCAGATGTGCCTGAACAACCTGGGAAGTCCTTTTGGTGAATTCATGTTTATTAACAGGTTGGATAGCAAAGGGAAAAACTGTGAAATATTAAAAAGTCTATTTAGGAGCAAAGAAACAGGAATTAAAGCTTTACCAGCCACTGAGCTTAAGGTGGATTAGGGTTTGATATTTAACTGCTTTTCATCCACCGGCCACTTCTCTAACTAAATTTACTAACAGGGAAATGAAAGAACCTCCAGACTATGGTCGGTTAGTTTCATTTAAGTTTATTTGCACAGTGATGAAGCATAAAAAACAAAATACAAAAATACAATGACAACAGTGTGAAAAATATAAAAAATGTGTGCAGATGGGATAATAACTCAAAGCTTATAGAAACATCTCACCTTAAACGCTAGCAGTTTAAAACCTCGCCCTGGATCATGGTTGGTTTAAGAAATTAACATTTTCAAAAAAAATATATGCACCATTTGAAAAAAATATATGCACCATTTGAAAAAAAATAGATGAACCATTTGAAAAAATTGTCACCTATTCTTACTGCTCTTAAATGCTGGCTAGAAAATACAATTCATTATGGGCTATAATTTAAAAAGTGCTGAGTGTAGCATTTTAACGTCAATAAATCATGACATTAATTTTGAGACATTTGTATAAATACCAAAAAACTACCAAGACCATCAGCGGGAAGATCGGCTCTTGGGATTCAAACTTAACGTAACTTTCCACTCGCCATTAATCTAATTTCTGAATAAAAGCTTAAAATGTGAGTAAATGCAGCGGATTTAAAGAGTAACTTTACCCCTCAAACCCAAATCTGTGTAAAGCCTGACATCTAAAGGTAAAAAGCATGCTACTGAAATCTGCTCTTGGCTTTTATGTGTAATTTCTGGTCTCTATCGTTAAGCGTTGTCATGACAACAACACTCTGCCCTCCGCAGAGCGAGACCATCATCAGCATGGTGGGCAGGTTGGACTGTTTCACATCAACAACAATCAACCTTCTGTCATGTTTTACCAAGTTAGACCACTGATGGAGTCTTGCTGTGATCAGGATCCTGACATCACCACGACTCTGCTGGATCATATCGAAGGTCAGTTTTGTGTGTGAAGTAACTCCACTTCCCCGCCGCATAAACGGTCCGGTCCGTTAAAATTCTAGCAGTTTGGAGGATTATATAAATGCCGAATTTACCAGAACACCTTACAGATTAATAATAAAGTCTCAAATTATATTTTCCCATGTGTGTTTTTTGCCGATAAGCAAAGCAAAAACAAACTGCCAGATTTCTTGAGGCACAAGTCTCAAGTCAAGTCCCAAGTCTAACTGTAGATTACCAAGTCAAGTCCAAGTCAAGTCCATGTCATTAATGTCAAGTCTCAAGTCTAAATGTAGAACAGCAAGTCAAGTCAGAACAAATCAAGAGTCCAGTATCAATTTAATATCTTAAAGAAAACTAAATATCTAGGACTTTTCAATGCAATATGGTTTTAATAGGATAAAAACTTGGTAAGAGCATCATGAGTTTGATTTCTATAATCAGTTTCAACTTCAATAAATTCAATCATTCCATACAAATTCAGAAAACAGAATTTAAATTCAGTCGTCCGCTGGAACAAATCTCATCACTTTCAATCTGAGTCATTTACACAAACACAAGATCTCAAGTCAAGACTTTAGAAACCTTTTCAAGTCATCAAAGTACAAGTCAGAGTCAAGTCCCAAGTCACCAGAACCCAAGTCAAGTCAAGTCTCAAGTCTTCTCTTCATGCAGCAAGTCAAGTCTCAAACAATTAAAACTGTGACTCGAGTCCCAAGTCACGTGACTCGTGTCCCCGCCTCTGCCTTTAACCATTAGATGTCAGGCTTTACACAGATTTGAGTTTGGTGTTTACTCGTTAAAGCTAATGCTCAGGTAGAGTGATGGCAGAGTACAGAGTGTGTGTTTCATTTGCGACCGCAGCGTTGGGTAACTCGGCCAGGGAGTAGACGACATCATCAGCATTACCACCGGGGGCGCTGTTGCTCGAAGCGTCACTTGGACCGTTGGAAAAATAGACTTTAGAGTAGCTGACATCGTCATCTTCAGCCTGGGAGCAGAAAACAAGGAGAGGTGGAGCAGCGTCAGAGCCAGGGTTCGGGTCAATTCAAGAATAAAGTCATCAACTCCAATTCAACTGAGGAATTAGAATTGGGAAAAAAATCCTACAGGGAACAGTTAGCGGGGATGGGATGCTGTTCGCTTTTGCTGCTACATTTTTACTTATAAATCTTGCCTTGTGCAGCTTTAAACTACCTGAAGAGATGCATTCAAAAGGCTTAATCCATCATTGAAAGAAGAATGGAGCAGAAGATGAACATTACTTCATGAAGCTAATAAAAAACGTTCAACTATAGCTGACATTTGCTGCCGTTAAAGTGCTAATCTTTCTCTGGGGGGAAAAGCTAGACCGATCTTTACACGGGTGGTTTGAGATAAGATCACAGGCCTGTTTCCGTTCATGACACAGCACTAGATAGGTTACTTTCCGTCTTCCTGTGAAGGGGGAAAGTAACTCTTTTTAAAATGTTGATTAACTGAAAGACAGAGATAAGAGGCAGAGATAGGGAAACTAAATTGCAATGTAACTTTCTTCCTTGGTGTGGAAAGCTCTGTGAAGACACGCCACATTTTTAGGCACAGCACCAGGAAATGCAGCCCACTATATACTCTACAAACCAGGATTCCCTTAAAATAACCTTGCATGTACATTGATTCATGCAAAACAAAATCCCCTTAAAGTGAGTCAAGGGAGTTATTAATGGAGGAGACCCCATCAAAACCTCCTTAAACACCCCTCAATGTTTGACTGCTTACCTTCTAATTTAATGTAAAATTCAGGGAGACAGGAACTTTAGCTTAATAACTCATTAATAACCTGTAAACCTGCACAAAAGGCATGAAAAATCCCTTAATTTCTAGTGTCTCTGTGAATCAACTCATGAATAATTCCCTTATAAACCCATGATACTAACCTTACTGTTTTGAAGCTATGTTGTGATGAGAAATTAAGGACATTTCAGGGATAAAATTAAGGGGTTTGGTTGGAATCAGAGGCAGAATAAAGCGTCACGTCGGCAGTATGTGAACGTGTGAAAGTCCACGTTTCTACCAGTGTTGTACTGCGCCCGAAACATAAATGCTACCGCCGCATTTCCTTTCATTACCTTGTTCTCAGCGCCGCCTGCAGCAGCACAGTTTGGATCTCCAGGACCGGTGTATCTGGCATAAGAGTAAACTGTAGAGACTTCTACAGGACCAGATTTATTCTGCCTGTCCTTCTCTCTGATCTCCTCATACACACGGTCACCCTGCAGGAAGGGAAGGTTAGTTTAGTTTGCATTAAAGGTCCCATAATGAACGCTTTCCAGAGTTTTATTCTGTGTCTTGAGCTCCATTCAAAGCTGTGTGTGTGGTGCCATGAACCAAAAACACTCTCAATCCATTTCTCCACGTTCATTTTCCAGCATCTCTCTGAGCCTTACCAAGAACAGGCCGTTTCTGTCGCCGTGTCTTTAAGGCTCATTAATATTAACGACCCCTCCGTTCCGATTGGCTAACCGTTTCGAGAGTGAAACGTGAGACGCCGCGGCCCGGCGGCTACAGGTAGGGAAAATTCTCCGGTAATAAACGATGACGACCGCTCGACCGCTTTGAAAAAAACACTTTGTTAGTCTATTATTTCTTACAGAAATGATAATGAGCGAACCTTTGTGACGCCACAAAGTTACGGAAGTCCAAACGGCTCGTTTAGAGGCTCGCTTTTCTAATATGGATTGTGTGGATTTAGTTGGCGTCGAAACGAGCTGCAATGTAATCCGACGGGGCAAATCTCACCGTCAATGTACGTCCACTAAAAGTTCTTGTTTTTGCCACTGACAGGCTCAGATTGTTATTACAAGTGTCTGACAACATTATGGAAAGGACCCTACAGAGAAATGAAACGTTTTTCTTTACCTTTCGCTTGATCCGGTCTGTGTGTAACCAAGTCTCGCTCAAGTCTCGCGAGAGTTGAGTTGTTGCAGGAAGTTACACACAGACCGTTTCGCGGCTGCCGGCTGAAGCGATCTCGCTCAATACTGGACCAATTTCAAAAATTGTTGTCCCCTTTAGTCACTTAGACACAAAAAGATGGGAAAATAGGGTCCAGGTTGAAAAATACTGAAGTTACCCTTTAATGACGAACCCGCCCAGCAGGCTCCTGCAGGACAGACCAGAGACATACAGAGTCGTCACACCACAAACTCACCTCTGTGATAGCGGCGTACTCCGTTTCCACAGGAGTGCTCGCTGCTTCTGGAAAACATGCAGGTTCAGACATGATTTACACTGGTGAAACCACAGAATATAGTGACAACACAAGTCTGGACATTAAGGCTGTAAAGTCTGTCTCACTGTGAGAACTGAGCAGATGAGTCTGTTAGCAAACTGTCAAAAACTCAACTGGAAGCTAACGTTAGCGACGAGGCTAACGTAGCTTTATCACAGACTGTACTTCTCTCTCTGGCTCTTCTAGTCAACATTGCAACCCGGTCTCACGGCAGTTTGTGAAATAGTGACGAAATTTAATCTATTGATTCGTGTACATGGACATGATTTTTCCATTTTTTTCGTGACGCTCAGAACGACTTTCAAACTAATGTATTTCAGTTGGAAATATCTTTCGTGCCGGCAGCACGTTTTTTTTTTCTGTCAGTCGGGACTCAGGAAGTAGTGTGACGTTGAAATAAATCGGTGGCGGATGGGCGTATACGTTTCCCTTTGATGCCGACGACCGGGGTTCGATTCCCAGCGTGTTCAAAGTACATTTCAACCGTAAGCCACGTTTAAATTTTTAACGAACGTTTTTCTTATTTAACCATGACCAAACCATTTCTCTAACCTTAACCAAGTTGTTTTAGTTGCCTAACCATAACCGTAACACAAGTTGTTTTATTTGCCTAACCTTACGTTTTCAAATTCGTGGTTTTTTAGGTCGTGTTCATTTCACGAAAAAAATGGAAAAATCGTGTCCATGTACACGAATCAATAGATTAAATTTTCGTGACTATTTCACGAACTGCCGTGAGACCGGGTTGAACATTAGCATGTTAGCAATCCATGGCAGCAAGGAGACAGAAAAGCTGCTTTGGTTCTTGCTGTAAAACTTCTTCTTTCCGTAAGTCGGTTTATACAGAAGCTAGTTCAACGGTTCACATAAAAATGGCCGCCGCTCCGACCATCCTGGAACGTCGATTCGAATGGGAATGACCGTTCTATCCGTTCCAGTTCTGTGGGTGAAACCCTTGGCTTAGTTAGAGAGTCGGCTTTTTTGTGATGCAAACATTGTGCAGCAGGTTTTCTGTCCATCAGACGGTGCAGGAGTTAAAGCTTTGACCTTTACACAGCCCGATCCATAGTCGCCCAAAATAATCATGTAGCGGATAAAAACTACAGTTTTTACTTAAAACGTAAATATACTCTGTGTGTCATTTTCAACACATCGGTTTCGTGTCTGTGTGTGTGTGTGTGTGTGTGTGTCTTACCAGGAGGTTTTGTGGTCCTCCTCCTGCATAGGAAAAGGATGGCCAGTCCTAATACGGTAACCATGACAACCAAGGCCACGCCCACATACAGCATCACACCTGCAGCAGGTTCAGCAGTACAAGGTGGTGTTAAACTGACACATTTCACTCCTCTACAGAGTGGTAAAAAAAAAAAAAAAATCTACAAATCAACTATGTTCTTTATTGAGCAGTATATTATTGATAAAATAAAGTTGTATTGTAAAAATGTGACTATAAATCATCACACCTAGCTGTGATTGGAATCTTCCAGAATTATCTTCAAATTAAAATGATTTTGATGACATCACAACTGCTGTGTTATATTGATGTATGACAATATAAGTAGCTAAATATTTTTATGATCCCATGACAGCATACATACAGTAATTCTATGTATGAGATGTGCTCTACACAATGAATGCTAGTAAAAATTTAGTTAATGTTGCTAACATTAACATTAACTAGCTAGTCAAGCAGCCAAACCTTGAGACGAAAGCAGCTGATCAGTAGCTGATAGTAGTAGCAGTAGTAGTAGTAGCACTATTACTATAGATTTGAATGTATTATACTTAATCATCATTATAACTAGCACCATACTGCACTATTTTTGGTTTTGTTTTTTTATATTGACAATAAAACCTTTAGATCACAAAAGCCCATACTGTACCTGCAGGTGCTGAATCCTGAGCAGCCGGGGGTTCAGACTGTCGGGTCGTCCTGAGAGGTGAGGAGGGGGTGGAGCTTCCTGAGGAGAAAATGACATCCTCACTGTCTGTTATGGAGGCTGATGTGTCTGTTGTGTCTGTTATGTCTGTTGTTGTATCAGGACTGACAGTCGAGGTTTGTATTGAACCGGTTGGAGCTGTGAACAACAAAAATGCGATGAAACTGAATACTGATATCATGAGAAAGATGAGATGCTATGAAAATATTTAAGAAATCTTTTAAAATCAATATTAATTAAATAATAGTAATAGTTAAATGTTAATGTTCCACCAAGGATATATAGTTTTTGAGCAGTAGCTAAACAATGTGGTTGGTCATTAATATTTAAATTAACTGTAATGTGCAGTTTTACTGAGTTTATCAGGTATTTTACAGCAGTAGAACTACTATAGAGACTCTATGAGGCCATGACATCATGAACTATTCACAGTATATTAAAATAAATATTTAACACTCTTCTAAGTGGTGATCGAAATATTCTCAGTTACTAAACACATTGCATTGGAAATATTAATCATATTTAGTCATAAATAAATTTACATTTTGGACCGTTCACATCTACAATAACAAATATGTTTAGTTATTTAAAACAGGAGCAGCTCTCAGTGAGCACAGCCTCTATTTGGATGTGAAAACTTTCTTCAGGCCTCCAAAAATATGCAGGAACATTTTTATGACTTTAAGTGGGAACTCACCATCTGTAACTTTGATATCAAACTCGTCGTATGACTGTGTGAAACGTCTGTCCACAGCACACCTGTACCTTCCTGAGTCAGACTTGTTCAGTTGTGTGATCGTCACATAGAAGACTCCAGTCCTCTTATCTTCGATGCTGTATCTGCCATTCTGATCTTGGTCTCTATCGGTTTCAATGAGAATGTTTTCATTTTTGCATTCTCCCTTACAGAAGTACTTCTTGTTGCTTCCAGCCAAAGTGAAGGAGCATGCAACTGTGATATTTCCTCCCTCAGCTTCCTCATGGACGGGAATGTCAAAGAGGAGACCAATGTTGACATCACACAGCGCTGCTGAAAAGATGAATGATCAATAGTTATGATCAGTACTTACTGTAAGAGACTAGCCACTAACTGCTGCTTCACATTCACACAGTTTCACACGTTCACACTGGGAGCTGCAAGTAAAACCACAGTCTTCTACTGCTGGCCAATGAGATGAGCCGCGGCTCTGGGGCAGATGGGGGGTAAAGTGCCGTGCTAAAGGGCACTTCCTGCAGAAAAGCCACATGTGAAAACCCACATATGCATTCAAAGCACATGTGGGTATCATTTTATAATGCCCTAATAATATTGTAGTATTGTAAGTACACTATATTAATGTGTGATGAAAACTTGACGAAATTCTTTGTAAGTACATTATGTATTGAGGGAGATTTTCCTCAAGTACCTACACAGTAATATTGTGCACTTACAATACTTTTCCATAGGTTAATATACAGGTTAATATGCTGGAATAAGGCCATTGTAAAGTAAAGTGTTACCCACATGTGAAACAGATATTGCCATATGTAATGGCAGGTGAAAATATGAAACAATTTTCACGTGGCAAAAAAAAAAAAAAAGCACTTTTCACCTATAAAAATTGAATTGAATACAATGTGAAAACTGACCGAGTTTTCCTCGGTCAGGTTGGTAACAGTTATTTACCGCTGCAGTGCCGCTCTTCCTCTGGAACTGCTTGGAAAATTAAAATGTTTTCTGTCCAGCTCTTAGAAGGTGCAAAGAACAACTTAGCAACCAGCAAGTCAACAAAAGTGAGTCACATTCGGCCACAGTCATTTTGGTTGCAACTAGCAACTTCCTCTTCTCTTCAAAACACTTCATCAAGCAAGTCACCATGTTTTTAAAAGATTTATTTGATTATGATTAGTAGAAAAGTGAAAGAAAAAAACATTTACAATAGCAGCCGCTGTGGTTTCTTCAAGTAAAGTTAGTTTCCTGTCCTGTAACACTACACTAGATCCAGCCACTCAGGGCTGCCTAGTAACAGAATACTTAAAATATATAATACTATATAATAGTATATATAATACTATACCTAAAATACCATGTATTCTGATTAGGAGGAGGATTACATCTGTAGCAGGTGTTCTACATCTTTATAAAATGTGGCATACAAAGTTTTTGTATGCAAACATGACAAAATATCGACTTATTTGTACCTTCATACTTCAAATATGGAAAGTAATTCAAAGTAAACAGCAATGTGGGTAATCCCTTGGATTGCGTTACTGAGAACAGTTTTGATGAGGCAGTCAGTAACTGTGATGGAACGCATTTTAAAGTGATCTGCCCAGCCCTGACCACAGTGTAGAACTAGAGAAACAGACCGACTGAAAGATAAACCAAGCAGCAGGAAGAGAGGAGTACAGACAGACAAACAGGGAGAAACAAAGATATTAGTAGAATGAGACAGAAAGAAATAAAGACAGAAAGAGAGAGTGACTGTACTCACCGAGGAAGACGTAACAGAACGAGATACGATGGATATTCATGTTAAACTGTTGAACCTCCAAGTCTCCGAGTCTCTTCCTACTTCACTGAAACAGGAACCAAGTATCACTTCCCTTAATGATGCAGTCAGTCTCTCCTTTGACTGCATCAAGCCCCTCTCTCTCTCTCTCTCTCTCTCTCTCTCTCTCTCTCTCTCTATCTCTCTCTCTATCTCTCTCACTCACTTTCTCTCTCTATCTGGGGTTGCGCTCCAAATGTATGTATGACCCACTTCAAGTTGTGGCTCTCCAGTCAGTCATTAAAAAGATTAGTTTAGAGCTGCACAATACAATATTTTTAGTTAAAAACACACCTGTAACATGAAGTGTGTCTGCAGCCCATGAATGCCAAATTTTACAAAAGCTTTATTTCCTTGTATTTTCATATGAAAATCCCATTACATTTACAAAACAAAACAGTGTATCTTTAAAGGCATACTGAGTAAGATTTTGCTGGTTGTGTCCATAGACTGTAAAAAAAAAAAAAGATGGGTGTAGTGAGTGTGATGTCACCTACAGGTTTCTGAAGGGCCGTTTTGAAGGCTATGGGTTTAGGATCGTTGACATTTTTTGGAGCCAGAGCCACTAGGAAAACAAACCCGTGTTTTATCTGTTATATCTGTTAATGACACAATTATTTTGAAAAATCGCCATATGGGCCAGAAGTCATGATTGAGTCGGATCATTTTTGGATGAGTTCATGCCATTTCAAGGGGGAAAATCCTGCTCGGTATGACTTTAATTATAACCTCATGCTGCACCAGGAGGCGTAAATAAAAACTCCAACCAATTAAACATTTGAACAGGCCCGCCCCTCCACCCCTCCCATCAAATAAAAGTGTCTTTCTCTCCCTAACTGATCTCCCATTGGTTTACACTTTTGAATGATCCCTCCTCGCCTCATGTCCCGCCCCAACATCCTGTTTCAACAGGAAATACATACGCCCATTTCCGTGCTAAACAACAAATACAAACTCTATCTAGTCTGTGTGAGAGTAGAGTATATCTGGTCTTGATCCACGGTGGCTGGACTGAGGCTCTGGTAGGTGGAGTCTGGATCGGATCTGGAGGCCGGAGCACAGTTCTCATAGGTGACACTCTGCAAAAAACAACATTAAGTTCAGCAAGGTGACAAGGCAGGACAGCACATCTGAAATACAGTGGTAGTCATGGAAACAGCTCTCCATTTGCATCTATCCTGCATTAATACTACACACTTTCTCCTTGGATTTTCTGTTGCTGCAGTTTGAGTTTCTCTTTTCTCTGTTCAGCCACGGTGGCTATCACTGCTCATGCTCACTACCCAGTTCTTCTTCTTCTGTTTATTCCAAACAAACCGCTGTTGCTGAGGGGAAGGTCAGTTTAGTTTGCATCAATGTAATCTAGTTTTACACACACAGATGTTGCTCAGACTCCACAGATTCCCCCAAACTCACCTCTGTGACAGCGGTGTGCTTTACAGCCACAGGAGTGTTCGATGCTTCTGGAAAACATGCAGGCTCAGACATGACTTACACTGGTGAAACACTTTTTTATGATGTCAAGAATTAGGTTTCAACTTTGCTTTTAGTCCATAACCAGCAGTAACCAAAGCCCAAGCTACCTTCAATTCTCTGCGAAGCCAAATATAAACACGTCGGCCCCCATGAATGATGCAGGCTCCCCTTCAGCCAATCAGTAACAAGATGCATCGTCCCTCCAAGTTTCGTCAAAACCAGACCAGTACTGTCTGAGATATCACATTTGAGTTTAACATGTTGACCTTTATTTACAGCGCCCCCATTAGGTCAATCAGGCCAATCCTTTTTAAGGTTAGCTTGATTTGTGCAGCAGGTTTTCTGTCCATCAGACTTGTGGTGCAGGAGTTAAAGTTTTGACCTTTACACAGTCTGATCCATCGTCCCCAAAATCATCCTGTGGCAGATAAAAACTACAGTTTTACTTACTTTTTACTTTTTAGTTAAAATGGTGTGTGTCATTTTCAACACATCAGTGTGAGCGAAGCTTCAGATTACTGTTGTTTCAACATGAGCTGTATTATTAACAACGCAACCCGTGGTGTGTTGAATTGATTGATTGATTGATTGATTGATTTCATTTTATTATAGTGTCACACCATACTGGAGCACAGCCCACATGGGCTTACAAGACACTGTGAAACAAAGTGATCAAAGGGTACAATGCTGAAAACAGAGAGTGCTTGTTGTCCATCTACAATTCATTTTCAAATTACATTACAAACAATGAATTCCAGTATCGTAGTACCAATATCTCATTCAGAATTAAAAATAAATAAGGATTCTTTCCTTCTGTAAACTGTGTTATCCAGTGTGTGTGCACATGGCAAAATGTGTGTGTGCACTTGTCTTACCAGGGTGTTTTGTGATGCTCCTCCTGTAGAGGCAAAGTTTGGCCAGTCCTAATACGGTAAGCATGACCACCAAGGCCACGCCCACATACTGCATCACACCTGCAGCAGGTTCAGCAGGACAAGGTGGTGTTATACTGAGGTGAGACACTTCACGCCTCAGTCGGCACTACATAAACTAAACACACGCCACAAATAAAAAGTGCGCTGCAACAAAGGAACACACTACATTAACCAAGCGCACAGCAAAAAACCACAACGGAAATTACTTAAATTGCAGTCAGACCACTGGGTGATAGTTCAAATTTTTTTTTTTTCAATTTACCCACGTTCCATGCTTGATTTGACATTGATGTTTTTTTTTTACAAACGTTAAGTCTCCGCCACAGCTGTGACAGTAAGAACTGAATGCCGCGAATTGGGCAAAACATGCTGATCTAGGAGGAAAACCTGAATAAATGAAACTCAAATTTATCTTTAAGACTTTTAGAGTGTTAGCAGGCTAAACTACGGTGTCTTATGTTCTTACGTTTGGTTAATGAAGTGTGTTCCTGTGTTGCAGTTTTATTTGTCACAGGCATTTAGTTTATGTAGCGTGGATTGCGTCACCGTAACTGGGAGCTGAGAAACTTCACAGAGTGGTAAAAATCATTTTCTACAAATCAACTCTGTTCTCTATTGAGCAATATATAATTAACAAAATAAAGGAAAAGTTGTATTATTATAAAGTTTTAACTGTAAATCATCACACCTTAGCTATGGTTGTAATCTGAATTATCTTCAAATGCTAATTATTTTGATGACATCACAACTGCTGTGTTATATTGATGTATGACAATATAAGTAGCTAAATGTTTTTATGATCCCAAGACAACACATACTTGTATAAGCAGTGCCTCTGTGTAGGTAACTAGGTAGCTAATGGTTTAGTTGCTAATGTTAAGTAGCTAGCCAAGCAGCCAAACGTTACTGTATTCTACACAGAAGAGACGAAAGCAGCTGATCAGTTACAGATCACATTCAAATTAACATTAACAATTAATCATTCATTAGTAGTAGCAGCAGCAGTAGTAGTATTTTTATGTTTTGCATTTCAGATTTATTATATTTCATTATTATAACTAGCTAGCCAACAAATAAAATGTATAACAATATATGACCATACTGTCATACTTGTTTTATATTGACAATAAAACCTTTACATCACATGAAGCCCATACTGTACCTGCAGGTGCTGAATCCTGAGCAGCCGGGGGTTCAGACTGTCGGGTCGTCCTGAGAGGTGAGGAGGGTGTGGAGCTTCCTGAGGAGAAAATAAAATCCTTAATGTCTGTTATGTCTGTTGTTGTATCAGGACAGACAGTCGAGGTTTGTATTGAACCGGTTGGAGCTGTGAACAATGAAAATACGATGAAATATTGAGATGCAAAACTGAATACTGAAATCATGAGAAAGATCAGATGCTCCTTTTCACGTATACACAGAAAACAGTGGTAACATTAAATTGAAATTAAAAAAAGATATGCTATGGAAGGAAGGCGCAGTCAGCGACACACCAGCCGCTCTAACTGACCTCCGCTCAGGCGGTCTCCAGGTCTAGCCCCCCCTTCCGCATCCCCGAGCGCCCTGAGGTTCAGGTCCCTACCCCGGTGCCTCCCTGATGCTAAAAGCATCTGGTCCAGAAAGCCCTTCATGCCCGCTGCTGCACAGGCTAGCCGGCCGGTTCCGGCTACCAGTCAGCAGGCCAGGAGAAAGAAGGCGGCGGTCTCTTAGCCGTCTACCCCCAAAACTGAATACTGAAATACACTCTGGTGTTCAACCAATCAAAACTCTCTCACGTCACTCCCCTCTTCCGGTCGCTTCACTGGCTTCCCTTCTCTGCAGGCATCAAATTCAAGACCCTGGTCCTCGCCTACAGAGCGGCGCACCAGACTGCCCCTCCCGATCTGCAATCTCCGGTCAGGTTCCAAACCCCGCCCCGCTCCCTCCGCTCCTCCGCCCTCGCGGGTCGCCTCGCCCCTCCATCGGTACGTGGGCTCAGAAGTCGCTCATCCCGGTCACGACTCTTCTCATCCCTCAGGGGTGGAAGGAGCTCCGCCCCCTTCCGTCAGAACGGCTCATCACTGCCCATCTTTCGGCGGAGACTAAAGACACATCTCTTGAACTAACCTATCTCCTTCCCCTTCTTTAAACAAAGAAACAAAAATACGAATTCAACGAATGCTACTTATTCCTATTGAAAGGCTTAGCTGGTGAAGACTGTGATGCACAGTTGGTTTCACTACTGTTGACAAAATGCAGTTAAGTCGCTTTGGACAAAAGCGTCTGCTAAATGACATAATGTAATGTAATGTAATGTAATGAAATCAAGAGAATCGCATGGGATCAATATTAATCAATGATATTTGGTCATAATTGGGCATTTATCGATGTAAACACAAATGGAAATCTACAACAACAAATGTGTTTTTAGGACAGAAGTTTCCAGTTGGCAATATTAATCATATTTAGTCATAAATCAACGGCCATTTATCTATGTAAATTAAAATGGAAATCTACAATAACAAATACGACTTTGATAAAAAAAATATTAAGTTATTTAAAACAAGAGCAGCTCTCAGTGAGCACAGCCTCTACGTTTTGATGTGAAAGCTTTCTTCAGGCCTCCAAAAATATGCAGGAACATTTTTATGACTTTAAGTAGGAACTCACCATCTGTCACTTTGATATTAAACTCCTGGTATGAATCTGTGAGAAGTCTGTCCACGCCACACCTGTACCTTCCTGAGTCGGACTTGTTCAGTTGTGTGATCGTCACAAAGAAGATTCCAGTCCTCTTATCTTCAACGCTGTATCTGCCGTTCTGATCTTTGTCTCCATTGGTTTCAATGAGAATGTTTTCATTTTTGCATTCTCCCTTACAGAAGTACTTCTTGTTGCTTCCAGCCCGAGTGAAGGAGCATCCGACTGTGATATTTCCTCCTTCAGCTGCCTCGAGACGAAGGAAACGTGTGTTGACATCACACAGCGCTGCTGAAAAGATGAACAATGAATACTTATGGTCAGTACCTCCTGTGCTGTAGACTTACTGCAAACCAGACTGCAGGCTAATGAGGGCTAATCCATCATTTCAAAGAGAGCCAGAAATGATACAGACTGAACCATGAGTAAAGTCCCACTTTTCACTGCCTGTAGAGTCGTAGTAGCAGTGATATCTATCTTTGTACCACTTTTCTTTACAAAACTACAAAATACAATTTAATGTCACATATTGCTGTTGTTTAGTGAAAACCTCATAACTCCAATTTTGGTGATTTTCACATTTTAACCAGTTGAAGGATTACATTCTTT
>NC_136010.1:3422526-3447526 GCF_048128805.1 Centroberyx gerrardi
GACAGGGAAGAGGGTGTGCTCCATCACACTTGAAAATACGCAATCCGATCCTGTTTACAACGACGACTACAACCCACGACAAATGCATCATGTCTGGTCTTTAAACAGGGAATCCCGCTCGATCCCGCCAAAGTTTTGAATGCGCCAACCTGTCAAACCAAACCAGTCATGTGATTCGGGTACTGAACAAAGCAGTGTTTGCTTCATACGTCATAAGTCACGTGAATTTTTTTTCCGCACCGAAGCAAGCCTCGGCACAGCGGCACAAGAAAGAATTGATTGAGATTAACTTCTGGAACGCAGAACTGAACCAATAAACAATAACAAAAACTTAATACTTGTCTGTGTTTTACCTTAACCAGAAATGTTGATGGTATGTGAACTGTACCCAAACATACAAACCCGGGATAGTCAAATTCTCTCTCTCTCTCTCTCTCTCTCTCTCTCTCTCTCTCTCTCTCTCTCTCTCTCTCTCTCTCTCTCTCTCTCTCTCTCTCTCTCTCTCTCTGCAAAACACAAACAAACCCGGGATAGTATGTGTCTGCAAGTTACAGATCAGTGATGGAACTATGGCTAAAACAAACAATTAACAAGCATGGTTAAATTAGTAAGCAATATGGCACTGATGGTGGAAATGGGGACAAATGGCGTGTTCTCACCCACTTTGTCACACGACCCAACATCCTGTTTCAACAGGAAATGAGAGCAAAACATTTTATACAAATACAAAGAATTTTGTTGTTTCATCAAATACAGATACAAATACAAACTCTAGGATCTCCACACTCCGCTACTATCTAGTCTGTGTGAGAGTAGAGTATATCTGGTCCTGATCCATGGTGGCTGGACTGAGGCTCTGGTAGCTGGAGTCTGGCTCGGATCTGGAGGCCGGAGCAGAGTTCTCATAGGTGTGAATCTGCAACAAACAATATTAAGTTCAGCAGGTGGAACTGTAATTTTACATACAAGGAGATGTCAGTACAAATCCAACCAACGTTACCGCCCAGATATTTTGCTAAATTTGTTTGTTATTAAAAAGTAAAGATAGATAAAACAAACAAAACAAAAAAAGGTTAAAATACAGTTAAGAGCTTGACAGCATGGGTTGCCAAATATAAACGGTAGAGTTTGCATGTTCTCCTCATGTTGGCATCGGTTTCCTCTCACATTAGAAAGGCAGGCAAACATTACAGTTAAATCTGAATGAAAATATCAGGAAAACTGGAAATTTGCAATTTTAGATGCTTTCACTGATAATGTACTTGACTGACATTTTTTACCATTCTGTATTGTAATTTTACAGTACGTTTGGCAACCAGTGCTGCCAAGCTTTTTTTTTTTTTTTACATTTCTCTTTTACAGTGTTAGAAGCCATGGTGGAAACCAACAATGACAGTAAAAATAGACACACACAAAAAAAAAAGTCACCTCCAAGTTTCTGGTATCTGAGTTTCCCCTGGTGTTCGAACCTGTGGACAGACAGTACAAAGGTTGTTGTTTTTGTGTGTGTGTGTGTGTGTGTCTGTCTGTCTGTTTAAATGAGTAAGTACTGGAAGATGATAGAGATTGACAGGGTGGGAAGGTAACTCACCATCACTTTCCCTCTTTGTCTTCCATTTGTAGAGCAGCAGTAGACTGACAGCCAGCAGCACAACAACAACAACAACAACAACAACAACAGTCACACACACAACCAAAACCAGAGAGCCACCTGGGCGAGAGAGATAGAGGGAGAGTGGGGAAGAGGGGAGAGAGAGGGAGGGAGAAAGAGAGCAAGTCAGAAAGAGAGAGAGAGAGGCAGGGGATGAAGGGAACATAATATTATAAATAAGAAAAATCATCCTATTGCATGTGAATATCAAATAATTTGGTCTGATCAACTAAAGGGAAACAAATTGGAAATCCTGGTGAGATATGAGCAGACGTTTCCTGACTTACTACATTCATCTAGCTTACCTCATACTTAGAAATGATTTTAGAGATGTGTAGAGACATCTTGTGTTACTCTAAACTCCTCATGTCTGCTTTACTCTTAATACATGTATAAAACATGTTTTAAATCATGTCGTACAATTTATTCTGTTTACTTTTATGTGCTTTGCTGAAACAGGAATTGCCTCTGAAAAATCCAGTTTCCAATTTCCTTAATTTTCTGTATTTGTTTTCAATATTAAGAATATAAAACAATGTTCTTAGGCAAAGAAGGCATCCTTAGATGTAGGTGAGTTGGAGCTTTAAAAGATCAACAGCATTAACTGAACAAAGAGTAACATATTTTTTAGTAGTAATTTTTTAGCAGTAGTAGTAGTAGTAGTAGTAGTATTAGAGGTAGTAGCAGTAGCAGTAGTAGTAGAAGTAGTAGTAGCAGTATTAGACGTAGTAGTAGTAGCAGTAGTAGTAGCATTAGAAATAGTAGTAGTAGTAGTAACAGTAGTAGTAATACTAGTAGCAGTAGTAATAGTAGCAGTATTACTTAGCATATTAAATTTTTCATTTTCTAAAAAAATATTTTGTGGTGTAAAACTCATGTTACTTTACTTACTAGTAATTCATTAAAAGTATTATTGTTGTAAATTAAAATATCATATATAGAAAAATATGAATGTATTCATTGTTATCCAGTGAAATGAGTGATTTAGCAGGGGAGTTGAACACTTTCGCAAGGCACTGTATGCATGTCACCTTCTCATTAGGGGCTGAGCCCCCCTAAAGGTCTGATCCTAGAACGTGTTGACAAACAAATGATGGCCACAACAGATTCTTCTACAAGATGTGGAAAATTTTATCAAAAAGTATTTCATCTCACATTTCATATTGTGGACAACAGGACTCCCCTTGCCTCTGTGATGATAAAGGAGTTGGATGTGTATCTAAACATGGTGAAAGTATCAAAACTAAATCCACACAATCCATATGAGAAAAGCGAGCCTCTAAACGAGCCGTTTGGACTTCTGTAACTTTGTGTTTGTTACTATTCTTTTGTATATATTATATTTAATCATCATTATAACTAGCACCATACTGCACATTTTTTTGGTTTGTTTTTTCATATTAACAATAAAACCTTTACAACACAAGAAGCCCATACTGTACCTGAATCCTGAGCAGCCGGGGGTTCAGAGGCTGATGTGTCTGTTGTGTCTGTTATGACTGTTGTTGTATCAGGACAGACAGTCGAGGTTTGTATTGAACCGGTTGGAGCTGTGAACAACAAAAATGCGATGAAACATTGAGATGCAAAACTGAATACTGATATCATGAGAAAGATGAGATGCTCCTTTTCATGTAAACAATGGTAACATCAAATTTAAATAAAGGAAAAGAAATGCTATGGAAATATTTAAGAAATCTTTTAAAATCATTTATTAATTAAATAATAGTTATAGTTAAATGTTAATGTTCCACCAAGGATATATAGTTTTTGAGCAGTAGCTAAACAATGTGGTTGGTCATTAATATTTAAATTAACTGTAATGTGCAGTTTTACTGAGTTTATCAGGTATTTTACAGCAGTAGAACTACTATACAGACTCTATGAGGCCATGACATCATGAACTATTCACATTATATTAAAAAACATATTTAACATGCTCTTCTAAGTAGTGATCAAAATATTCTCAGTTACAATCATAAACACATTGCATTGGAAATATTCATCATATTTAGTCATAAATAAATGGGCATTTATCTATGTAAACACAAATGGAAATCTACAGCAACAAATATGATGTGAAAGCTTTCTTCAGGCCTCCAAAAATATGCAGGAACATTTTTATGACTTTAAGTGGGAACTCACCATCTGTCACTTTGATATCAATCTCCTTGGATGAATGTATGAGAAGTCTGTCCACAGCACACCTGTACCTTCCTGAGTCAGACTTGTTCAGTTGTGTGATCGTCACAAAGAAGAGTCCAGTCCTCTTATCTTCGATGCTGTATCTGCCGTTCTGATCTTTGTCTCTATCGGTTTCAATGAGAATGTTTTCAATGTTTTTGCATTCTCCCTTACAGAAGAACTTCTTGTTGCTTCCAGCCAAAATGAAGGAGCATGCAACTGTGATATTTTCTCCTTCAGCTTCCTCATGGACGGGAATGTCAAAGATGAAACCAGTGTTGACATCACACAGCGCTGCTGAAAAGATGAATGATCAATAGTTATGATCAGTACTTACTGTAAGAGACTAGCCACTAACTGCTGCTTCACATTCACACAGTTTCACACGTTCACACTGGGAGCTGCAAGTAAAACCACAGTCTTCTACTGCTGGCCAATGAGCAGCGGCTCTGGGGCAGATGGGGGGTAAAGTGCCGTGCTAAAGGGCACTTCCTGCAGAAAAGCCACATGTGAAAACCCACATATGCATTCAAAGCACATGGGTATCACTTTATAATGCCCTAATAATATTGTAGTATTGTAAGTACACTATATTAATGTGTGATGAAAACTTGACGAAATTCTTTGTAAGTACATTATGTATTGAGGGAGATTTTCCTCAAGTACCTACACAGTAATATTGTGCACTTACAATACTTTTCCATAGGTTAATATACAGGTTAATATGCTGGAATAAGGCCATTGTAAAGTAAAGTGTTACCCACATGTGAAACAGATATTGCCATATTTAATGGCAGGTGAAAATATGAAAAAATGTTCACGTGGCAAAAAAAAAAAAAAAAGCACTTTTCACCTATAAAAATTGAATTGAATACAATGTGAAAACTCCTTACCACTGAAAATGAGTTTTCAGTGGTAAGGAGTGTTCCTCGGTCAGGTTGGTAACAGTTATTTACCGCTGCAGTGCCGCTCTTCCTCTGGAACTGCTTGGAAAATTAAAATGTTTTCTTTCCACTTCTTAGAAGGTGCAAAGAACAACTTAGCAACCAGCAAGTCAACAAAAGTGAGTCACATTCGGCCACAGTCATTTTGGTTGCAACTAGCAACTTCCTCTTCTCTTCAAAACACTTCATCAAGCAAGTCACCATGTTTTTAAAAGATATATTTGATTATGATTAGTAGAAAAGCGAAAGAAAAAAACATTTACAATAGCAGCTGTAAGAGCCATTCTAGGGGAAAAGATATTTTGATATATTTGTAATTTGTATATTTGAAATAATGTTGATAGCTAATAATGTTCATTGAAATACTAGTGATATTGAATAGTTAATTTGTACTATAGTCATATTTGTTGATTATTATAGAACATTAGATTTCCTAAAGTTTCTTATGTAGGCCTATAGCCTAATAGGTTAAATAAATAGGTTCTAAGTAGTTGAAATGCTCCTTTACGTTGACGTCACCGTCATTAGACTCAACTGGAGTGAGAAAGTCCACGGAGCAACACAGTTTTTTGACCGAGAGAAAATGATTGCCAATTGATGAATCTTGTTAGTCTGTAACGGTTTTGTTTCTCCACTAAACGTTCTAAATGGAGTTATGGTCTCTCGAGATTTATTCGCGTCAGACTCGTTGCTTTTGGACTTTATCCAATAGTTGCACATTTTGAAACACTGAAGGAGTGCTGCTACAGCAGCCACTGTGGTTTCTTCAAGTAAAGTTAGTTTCCTGTCCTTTAACACTACACTAGATCCAGCCACTCAGGGCTGCCTAGTAACAGAATACTTAAAATATACAATACTATATAATAGCATATATAATACTATACCTAAAATACCATGTATTCTGATTAGGAGGAGGATTACATCTGTAGCAGGTGTTCTACATCTTTATAAAATGTGGCACCGAAGAAAATTTGTTTTTCTATGCAAACATGACAAAATATCGACTTCTTTGTACCTTCATACTTCAAATATGGAAAGTACTTCAAAGTAATCAGCAATGTGGGTAATCCCTTGGATTGTGTTACTGAGAACAGTTTTGATGAGGCAGTCAGTAACTGTGATGGAACGCATTTTAAAGTGACCTGCCCAACCCTGACCACAGTGTAGAACTAGAGAAACTGACCGACTGAAAGATAAACCAAGCAGCAGGAAGAGAGGAGTACAGACAGGCAAACAGGGAGAAACAAAGATATTAGTAGAATGAGACAGAAAGAAATAAAGACAGAGAGAGAGAGTGACTGTACTCACCGAGGAAGACGCAACAGAACGAGATACGATGGATATTCATGTTAAACTGTTGAACCTCCAAGTCTCCGAGTCTCTTCCTTCTTCACTGAAACAGGAACCAAGTATCACTTCCCTTAATGATGCAGTCAGTCTCTCCTTTGACTGCATCAAGCCCCTCTCTCAATACAATATTTTTAGTTAAAAACACACCTGTAACATGAAGTGTGTCTGCAGCCCATGAATGCCAAATTTTTACAAAAGCTTTATTTCCATTTCCTTTATTACATTTACAAAACAAAACAGTGTATCTTTAAAGGCATACTGAGTAAGATTTTGCTGGTTGTGTCCATAGACTGTTGTCACAGCCCAGGCTCAATGGACTTGACAAAAAGGGGAGACCACACATGTTTCAAAATAATACAACAAAATATTTATTGTAACCTAACTAAATAAATGATCAAAAATGGAATAAGGGTGTAAGTCTGTAACATCAGTAGTGAATGCAATGCCTGGGTGAGTGTGAAGTGTGGTTTTTGGGGTGTTGTATGGTGCAAAAAAAAGAACCAAAAAGGGGCGCATAAGCTCAAACCAACCAAAAGGAGAGGAGAAAGAGAGTGAGGGAGAGAGAGCAGCCGTCTTAAATAGCCTGTGATCCACCCATCCCAGGTGCCCCACATTATCAGGGACACGCCCACTCTGCCTGTCAATCACCTGCAACAGAAACACAACCAGGAAGCACACAGAGTGGGAGGGCTGTCACACCCCCCCTCTTAAGAACTGGGTCCCACCCAGTACCCAATTTAAGAAAATACAAAATGTCAAAAAACAAGTTTCCCTTTTCCAAACACAGGAAAACAATTATATATACACACACACAACAGTCCCCTGTAGCCAATAAATTAGGTCTACACAAATATATTTAAACATAGTAGGCATACATTACCATTATAGTTTAACACTCAACTGAATACTACCCAGCTACTCCAGACACCAGTCTAACATTCCTGTTTCCACCTCAGCAACCTGGTACCTAGGAGCAATTTAAGAGGAGGGAGAAGGACAGAAGACAAGAAAGCGGAGGAGGCAAAGTTGAATACAGTGAATTATAACAACTCATGGCAAAAGCCCACGGGACAGAGCATCTGCGAGCACATTATCCACACCTTTAATGTGGCGAACGTCCAACTGATACGGCTGCAGAAATAATGCCCATCTCATTAGCCTTTGGTTGGGGTTTTGCAATGACCGTAAGAACGTAAGGGGGTTACGGTCAGTATATACCACCAAGGAAGCCACGCCACCCCCAACATACATGTCGAAATGTTGGAGACCCCCAAATAAGTGCAAGTGCTTCTTTTTCGATGACGGAGTAATTCAACTGATACGAGTTGAACTTTTTGGAAAAGTAACCAATTGGCCGATCCACCCCGCTGTCATCGGCCTGCAACAGCACTGCACCGGCCCCCACATCACTGGCATCCACATGAAGCTTGAAAGGGTGGTCCATACGTGGGACTTCACATTTTAAAAAGCACTTTGACAACGGGAAGACCAGACATATTTGGCCTGAGCCTTCAACAAATTTGTCAACGGTGCAACCACAGAGGAAGAGTTTTTACAAAAACTCCGGTAATAGCCCACCATGCCAAGAAAACGCATGAGGGCTTTCTTGGTAGTGGGTGGTGGAAACTGCTGAATGGCTTCCACTTTGGCTTGTACCGGACGCACTTCGCCTTGGCCCACCGCTTTACCGAGGTAAGTCACAGTGGCCTTCACAAATTCACATTTTGCCAGGTTGATTGTTAAAGACGAGATGAAATGAAAAATGCCTTTTTACCCCTTTTAGATCACATCCCCGGTCATACTGTGCACCTATTTAACAATATATGCCAAAAAAAATTGTATTCTTATATCAAAATTCAATCATGTTTTCTTCCTGTAAAACAAAATATGCCGTGTGCTTACGTAAGCATGCCCGTAACTAATTTCAACCAATAATATCATGACATCCACCCATCAATCAATCTTCAACTTTTAGCGCACAGAGCTAAGAGGCTAAGATTCATTAGTTAGCTAGCTAGCAGCAGCACGGTACTTCGGTGTGTCTTCGGGTGTTAGGACACGCCCACTTTTCAACGTTCAAATCAAATTCCTCCCAACGTTACGTCCCGCCTGTCTTTCCCGTTTCACTCGGAAATACGTCACGATACGGAAGTTAGATACTCTCGAAAATGCCGTTTCATTTCGACTTTAAGCGTGCCCAAACCAACCGATCGAACAGCGCGCGCACCCGCTGGAGGTGCTCTTCCCAGGTATCGCTGTATACGACCACATCGTCCAAATATATACGGCACAACCGTCCAGCCCAGACACAACGCGGTTCATAAGCCGCTGAAAAGTGGCCGGCCGCGTTCCTCAACCCAAACGGCATTACTGTGTAAGAGTACAAACCCGCAGGTGTAATAAATGCGCAAACCTCACGCGCTCTTTCAGTTAACGGGACTTGCCAGTATCCTTTCAAAAGATCAAACTTACTAACATAATGCGCAGAACCCACCTGATCCACACAATCTTCCATTCTAGGAAGAGGAAAGGAGTCTGGCTTAGTTACATTGTTAACCTTGCGAAAATCTGTGCATGGTCTAAAAGTCAAGTCCGGTTTTTTAACCAAAACGCACGGCGAGGCCCAGCTGGAATGACAAGGTTCAGCGATATTATTCTCTTAACATGTACTTCACTTCTGATTCCAGGTGCTCCCGTTTCTCAGGACTGACCCGATAGAAACGTTGACGAATGGGTTGCGCATCCCCAACATCCACATCATGTTCTATCAGATTGGTGCGTGAAGGGGTATCTGAAAAGAGAGAGGGACAACTATTTGATCAACCTGGTCATTTCGTCCCTCTTAGGATCGTCCAAATGCCCCAACAGCACCTGCAAATTACTGAGAGCTTCTGAATTTTTCAGACGGCCCCGCAATACACCCTCATCAGGTGTCACCTCTCCATCCCCCCTCATAAGCTGCCACCATATGAGATGAGATCACAGCATCTGTACACGATAACAGAACGGGTCGAACACCCTTAGACACCTCTGTCGTTACTTCAGGACCCTCTACTGAAGAAACATAGTAAGGCTTCAAAAGATTAATGTGACACAGCCTAGTGGACTTCATTCTATCAAATAATTTTGTTCAGAGATTTGCCGTATCACATTAAAAGGACCAGTGTGTTTCGCCTGAAATGGTACCCCAACAATAGGCAACAGAGCCAGAACTTGGTCTCCTGCACTGAATTGCCTAGGTTCTGCACGGCGATCATAAAGCCGCTTCATTTTTTCTCATTTTTTCACTTTTGCCAATTCCAACGCTGCATACAACCTATGTCTAAACCCATTGACATAACTTAATAAGTTTTGTGGGGGTTGTGGTGATTTCCAAGCATCAGTAATGATCAGTAATGAACTACTGATGTTACAGACTTACACCTTTATTCCATTTTTGATCATTTATTTAGTTAGGTTACAATAAATATTTTGTTGTATTATTTTGAAACATGTGTGGTCTCCCCTTTTTGTCAAGTCCATTGAGCCTGGGCTGTGACAACATGCTTGTGATGAAGCGCTACATAAATAAATAAACTTTACTCAAACATTTTTATTTTCTTGTTTTTTTTTAATTTTTTATATCAAAATCCCATTAAATTTACATCATGGAAAGCAGTGTATCTTGAATGGTGACCTCATGCAGCACCAGGAGGCGGCAAAAAAAAAGAAAATTCCAACCAATAAAATCATAACAGATTTTTTAACAATCCACAATTGCCTTTCTCTCCCTAACTCATCTCCCATTGGTTTAGACTTTTGAATGATCCCTCCCTGCATTGTGTCCCGCCCCAACATCCTGTTTCAACAGGAAATACATTTCTGTCTAAAGCACGTTGATTTCTGGTTTAACACACGCTCAATTCTGAGTGAAACATTTTATCCCCCGCTACTATCTAGTCTGTGTGAGAGTAGAGTATATCTGGTCCTGATCCATGGTGGCTGGACTGAGGCTCTGGTAGGTGGAGTCTGGATCGGATCTGGAGGCCGGAGCAGAGTTCTCATAGGTGACACTCTGCAAAAAACAACATTAAGTTCAGCAAGGTGACAAGGCAGGACAGCACACCTGAAATACAGCGGTAGCCATGGAAACAGTCCTCCATCTTGCATCTATCCTACATCTATCCTGCATTAATACTACACACTGTAACACTGTAAATGATATCTGTTATCTGTTAATTATAATCTTTATAAAAATTACAGTTGTTACCATTTCAGTCTGTCAACTCACGTAAACAGATTATTGAGAATGAATGCAAATATATACATAGAGTTCAGTATGGCGTCTCTCCCTGCAGCGTACACCTAGCTAGCCTTAGGGCCGGATCTACTAAAGGTTTGCGCCAGTGCAAATCGCACTGCGGGTGCTAAAACCCAGCCTGGTAAGACCATCCTGATCACGTGACCTCACATTCTGTTTCGCTCCACGGATCAGTCTGGACTTCCAGCCGCCCACATCGATTTCCTGAAATTACAATGTAACCGGGCCAATCAGGGACTGCGTCGTAGTTGATGACGTGAAATCCAGGCCGCCGCTGGCAAAACAGTAATGGCGTCTCCCGAAGCAACGAGCGGTAACGTTAACGTTAGCAGAGTAAACACAGCCATAAGTGCAGTTATTGCAGAAATAGACTCAATAACAACAATTAAACAAGAACAAGAGTACGCACTAGCGGAGTTTCTCGGCGGAAAAGACGTTTTTGCCGTTCTTCTGACTGGATTTGAATTTGGATTCGCTGATTGGCTGAAGGAGTTTGTCTGTCAAGGCAGGTACTCCCGCCCACTGAAATCGATGCGGGCGGCTGGAAGTCCAGACTGATCCATGGAGCGAAACAGAATGTGAGGTCACGTGATCAGGATGGTCTTACCAGGCTAGCTAAAACCTTGTTTTCTGATCTACTAAGATAGCGCACAGGGCATTTGCGCCTGAAATCATGGGTTGATCTGTGTGCGCCGTTTTTTGCGGTTTGGTCTAATTGCATATGCATTTGTGGGTGTTCCAAGGCTGAGGCGCAAACTAGAGGGAGGGATTTATGGAAATTGGCAGTGGACGTGATTTATCAAGAGGCGGTGACCTAGAAAAAGCATGTCTTATCATTTTGCACATAGGATAGCTCTGATGAAACTGTCTCTGGAACCGGCTCTAAGATCGAAGTGACAGTCATCTACACTGCATAACATGCTGTCATTAGATCACAGGGTTTAAATGAGTATGCAGACTTAAAAATTTACAATTTAAGCCTCATTGGCAGAGTAGCAGAATGTGCACTCAATATTCAGACTATTACATAAATATACAAAAAGGAAAAGTTGCACGCTCTTCTCTGGATTTGCTGACACCTATTATGAGCCACTGTCTCCGCGACATTGCCTTGATGAAAACAATGCAGCTAAAACATGTGTGCGTAATAACTGTGACGACGGTGGAGAGGTGTGTGCGCCGCTTCTCCAGCTATACGTAACCATACCTTCACCAGGTCTCCATCCCTCCCACAGGCACCTGCTCCTCCAAGGGAGTTAAGGCTCCTCTTTGGCTTTATTTGTGGTCAGTATTTTGGCTCACCTCCTCATATCCTCATATTATACGAGTGTTTTTTACCTCCGCTAAATCGCGCTTGTGGTGCCCAACTGCATTCACTTTATGTCGTTCCAGAGTGACTTTTTACGCGCGGGTAAAACATCTCTCCTCTGCAGCTCTTTGGGGTTTTCTCTGCCACCGACACTTCCAGCTCCACTGGAGAGACATTTGCGCTTTTTTTGCCCATCATTACGTTGCGCCAAAGGGCTATTGTGCGCATTGCTTGACCCTTATATTAGCGCAGTCGCAGTTGCATCCGCTCATTTGCATGCCCTACTTTAGTAAATACCTTGCGCTGGCGGTACCAATTGCACCGCACTGCACTGGGAATTGCAACATGTTAGTAGATGTTAGCGAGCAGGGAGTGACAAAAGGGAACTTCCCCCCCGGGGGAGACCTAGAATCAGAGCCTACAGGTGGATGCTGGGTGGAGGTGGGGATGATGAAATGATGTATGGTTAGCAGCAGTAATACTGAGCAGCAGCCACCAGCAGTCTGAGCAGCAGCATGGCAATGCAAAAGTGTGTTAGCAGGTGCAGGAAGCTTAAATAGACCGCCTTATTGAGAGGGGGCGCTTGATAAGAGTTGAATGAGTAGTGTGTGAATCACATGACCGCAGCGCGACTCGACTTGTCTGCCTGAACTAGCTTTGCAGGCTTCGCTTCATGCATTACATTTTTGGCTTGTTATTTAACATATTATAAAATTTGCTGTCTGTTTTAAAAAGGATAGTTGTCCTACTTTTACAAGTAGAACTGTAATTTTACATACAAGGACATGTCAGTATAAATCCTGCCAACATTACTGTCCAGATATTTTCCTGTTATTTTGCAAATTTTTATTTTGCAAATCAAACAAAAAAAAACCACTTTAATATACACTGTAAAAAAAATGTCTTGGCCAACCTAACCGCAAATACTATTATCCTATGTTTTCAATATGACCGGGAGATAACAACATGTGTCCCTCCAGTTCAGCCACGGTGACGTTCAGGTGTTTCTCCCAACATGGGCTACAGGAGACTTGACTCTTTGATCCACAGTAGATGGTGTTCAGAGTCTCCTACTGGTAAAGACATGAACAGCTTCACTTGGTGACAAAGCACAATAATGTCATGTAGCCTCTCTGCCAGCTCCTCTCCTATTTAGTTTAGCGAGCGAGTAAAATAAAATCGTTGAAGTCATCATGCTCCATTTTTTCCTCTGAATATTCGGCGCCGATATCGTTGTAGTGTGAATGCTTGAGCAACAGCATATCATTATAGATTATAGTTATCTTTATAGTTTGGGCCTCAACAGCTGCAACTTAGGTGCATGTTCATAACACACTTTTCTGTCATACTGTGCTCTTATTAAACACTAACAAAACAAACATCTCGGACTGGCAAATTGACCTCAGAATAGATGTCTGAGGTGAGCATTGCTTCTGTGTGAAGAATGAATGGAACTATTCTACTGCGCTATCTCAATTTGGCCATACCAGCGATAATTGTAATAATTTTGATAATTTTGAGCTTAATAATGCATTGATTCTAATTTTATATTTCATGGCAAGATGTGGCCTTTCTTATCTCATAGTGCCAGTCGAGCAGTTTAGGTGGTTTGCCTAATTTTGTCCCATGACACTGGAAACTAACTATGAGAATAAACAGAGATACAAAGAGTTAAAGAAAGTCACCTCCGGGTTTCCGGTGTCTGAGTTTCCTCTGGTGTTCGAACCTGTGGAACAGACAGTACAAAGCTTTTTATTTGTGTGTGTGTGTGTGTGTGTGTGTGTGTGTGTGTGTGTGTGTTTGTGTGTTTGTGAAGGATGATAGAGATTGACAGGGTGGGAAGGTAACTCACCATCACTTTCCCTCTTTGTCTTCCATTTGTAGAGCAGCAGTAGACTGACAGCCAGCAGCACAACAACAACAACAACAGTCACACACACAACCAAAACCTGAGAGTCACCTGGGCGAGAGAGATAGAGGGAGAGTGGGGAAGAGGGGAGAGAGAGGGAGGGAGAAAGAGAGCAAGTCAGAAAGAGAGAGAGAGAGAGGCAGGGGGTGCAGGGCCAAAAAGACGAAGGGAACATAATATTATAAATGAGAAAAATCATCCTATTGTATGTGTATCTTGTGTTACTGTAAACTCCTCATCTCTAAAAATATGACATTTTACTTGTAATACATGTATAAAAACATATTTTACATTGTGAAAAATATGATAAAGTGTTTACAGCATGTGTGAAATTGTCTTACTTGTCTCATTTGGAGAGGACGAATCATCAACTGAAGGAAGAGGAACTGGTTAAATGTGAAAAACATTCTGTTGTTATATGTTTTTAAAGTTTTTTCAATTCTACCTTTAACTAGACAGGTTTTAACTTAAATTAATTGATGCATAACACTTAGATCCAGTTGGCATATTCACCATGTACCTTATTGTAAAAAATAAACACAATGAAACTCAATGACATTAATATATCAGCTAAGTCATTTACAAATGTAACAGAACTATTTATAATTTTCCTGCGCTCAAGTGTCATTTTGTTTTGACAGGTGGGGGCGGGCTCAGTGCTGGGAAATTGTGTCCATACGTTTTATTGGTTACTGTAAAGTTCCCAAACTTGCCTGAAACTGTGTTGTGATTGGCTGACTGTTACCCTTTGAAACATGGCAGTGCCGAAGTTGATGTTATTTCCATCCAGATTTGACTTTCCCCTCTGTCGGTGTATGGAAAGTTACTTCAAATAAGCAATCCAAAAACATTTGGCTTTGATTTTGAAATATGTTGTAGGAAGCATCAACACATCTCGCTTGGCTTAATTTCACAAAAATTAATTCAGTATTATTTACATGAACGACAAAATTAGTTACCGAACTACACTACCCAGCAGGCTTTTAGCCTAGCCACGCTAGCTGGAATGTTCCATCTCCTGCAAAGGGAACAAGCTACGGTAGCTAGCTAGCTAGCTAGCTGCAGCTTCACTGAAAAAATGTCGGGAGTTTCTATCATGAACCTGAACTCAGACTTTAGCGAAATCTCAAACTGCATCTCAACAGGTGAAAAACTGCCATGAGACGGTCTGCTCCCTGCTGGAGGATCAGCTGTCAACAGTTGGTTCATTCTATGTTGAGATGAGAGGTTACGTCTCCATCATTACTAACAAAGTCTTTTCTTCAAGTTGTACGCCTAAATTACTGTAGAAAACATCAAAGCTTATACTGCCTAGTGAGTCAAGAGGTGAATCTCAACACCATCCATTGCTTTGTTTAGTTACAGAAGACATACTCTACTTTGCTATCAATGGAAAGTCACGTTAGCCACTTAGCTGCTAGTCAACCACAGGAAGCTTCGGCCTGCACTTCCTCTGTTTACAATAAAGCAAAAACCTGCCCACTCCTACCCCCATCTTCTCCGTCTTCTTTTTAATCTGCGTTGATGTTGCTGCACAAGCCAATCAACACACACTTTCTGACAAGGGCGGGGACTTTACAGTAGCCAAAGAAATCTATGGACACAACCAGTGGCGTGTCCAGGCCATCTAGACCGGGGTGGCCGAGGCGGGGCACGGACTCCAGCCAGGGTGTCACTGAGTGCGGCATTTAGGAAGAATGTAGGCAGGTCCCACCGCTGTGTGGGCGTTGTTGTGTTGAAAGGACGTGTTTTAAGCGCTTTTTTGGATTCAGCTGTTGAAGACTGTGTTTGCCTTGTGTGTTTACAGCGTACCTATTGGACAGCAGCGCTCCCGGCTACCTGGAGGTATGAAAGCTCTACAGCAGTGGTTCCCAACCTTTTTCTTAAGGGACTCCTATTTTACCATTGTATACACTGACGACCCCCACCGCCCCCCACCCACATACAATTACAAAAAAGGGGAAAAAGTAGCCTACTTCTTTTAAAATATCTTTATTTATATTTCATTATATTCATTGCATAAAAAACAATAACAGCACAGAACAATTAACTGTACAATGAACTTAAATAGTGAACTTAATACCTGCAGGAAGTTTGTGTAAAATTAGCAATTTATATAAAATTCTGAACAGATTATTTCCGGTGGATATTGCAATGTATCAGACGATTTTTCCTTATATTTTTAGGAACACAATTCTATGTCTGTATTATGATTTTCTTTTAATTTCACTATCATACATACGTTTTAATAGTCCAAGCAGCCTGGCTTTTAATGAGAGCTCTGAGCCTGTGTTACTTGAGCCAGTGATGGGATGTCAGGTGTGATTTTAGCCAAACGGAAGTCATTGTGCACATCAAACCTGTTGCGTGCCTTTGTTTTGATGGTGACCAGAGCGCTGAAAGCAGTCTCTGACAGGTATGTTGTGGCGAATGGCAAGATGAATCTGGTGGTTGCGTGAAGTGCGAGTCTCGGAGCGACGCCCGGTCCTTTCACAAGCCAAAACCGCTTGTATCCACGTTCAGCGTAGAATCTCTTCAAGAGAGAATTTGACTTGATATCCATGAGCTCATCCTCAGCTTGGAGGTACTCCACATCCTCTTCTTTTGCGAGAAATGGGTCCATCACCCAATGCGTTTTTTGCGACATGTTCATTAACATCCGAGAACCGTGAGTTCATCTCCTCCTGAAGCTGCTCCATGCGGTGGGTGACCTGTCTGACCAAAGCATCAGGTAACTTTCCCCCTGACTGTTCCATTAGCAAGGGAAACTGTTGTAGGTCTCCCTCCGCCAGTTTATTCTTTCTGTATTCCAATTTGCGCACAAACGCATCCACTGTCTCCTTGCATTCCATAACATTGGCCTCTGGGTTAGGGGTTAGGGTTAGGGTTAGTGGGTTAGGGTTAGGGTTAGGGGTTAGGGGTTAGGGTTAGGGGTTAGGGTTAGGGTTAGTGCATTAGTGCATTAGTGCTGTTTGTCTCGTTGTACAGGCTGAATATCTCCGCCAGATATGACGTCTTAATGAGAAACTCATCTGTCATTTCTTCTAATAGTTTCTGATTATGGAGGATTAAGAATTCCCTCATTTGATATTTAAGTTCAATGAAACGCACCAACACTTTGCCCCGGGAAAGCCAGCGCACCTCGGTATGAAGGAGGAGCGTCTGCTGTGCCTCGTCCTCGCACAGCTCCGTCAAAGATCCGTTTGTTGACCGGGTGAGCTTTAATAAAGTTGACTATTTTTACCACAGTCTTTAAGGTTTCGTTCAGTTCCTCACAGAGATGTTTGCTTGCCAGTGTTTGTCTGTGTATCATGCAGTGAAACACTATACTATCCCTTATTTTTCCCCATCATCGAGGCAGCTCCATCTGTGCAGCATGCAAATAAATTGTTATAGGGAAGATTGTGCTTTGCGAAGTATGTGTCAACTACACTGAAAATATCTTCTCCTGTTGTGGTGGTTGTGAGATTGACAGACATAAGAATGTCTTGTTTCAGCTCGGTTTCCTCAGTGTACTGTACGTATACAATGAGTATTGCCTCCTCTGCCACAGTGGTAGTTTCATCCAACTGGATAGAAAACGGGCCCGTCTTGAGTTTTTCTATTAGTGCGTTCTTAACGTTTCCTGCCATTCTGTCGATTCTGTCTTTCACCGTGTGGTTGGACAGTGGTACAGTCTTAAATTTAGGTGTTAGCCACCTGAGGTCCACACATTATTTCAGCCATTTTAATGCAAGCCGGTTTAATCAGCGTTTCACCGATGTTGTGTGGCTTTTTGGCTTGGGCAAAATGGAGAGAGCACTCAAACGATGCAACAGTCGTTTCCAGCCCTGGCAAAACTTTCCCTAATGTTCTGGGGCCTGTTTGTCACCACAAGTTCCTTTTTTTCTGAGGAAAAACTCCCTGGGTTGACCCACCGTCTCAGGGTGTTTAGTCTGGTGTCGCTTCAGTTTGCAGGGTTTCATACTTTCATTCGCCAATTTCTCACTGCAAATGACACATTCAGCTCTAATTTTGTCCATTGCCTGTATGAAGCCAAATTCAATAAAACTGTCTTGGTAAGTCCTCTTTTTCTTTTTGAGAAATTCAGCATTCTCTTCTCCCTTTTTCCATCAGCTCTTTGTTTTAACTATACTTACTGGACCAGGTAATTTTGCCGGTTTGCTCTGCTAGCTTAGCTCTGTGAATACTGCTGGTGTTCACGTCTACACACGCCCTTATCCTCGCGAGATTTTAAAAAAAGTTTATATCTTTATTTTTTTTTTCTAAATAAATAAACTTCTAAAATAACCCTTAAATTTAGTTGTCTTCTTCACAGAAATGAATTAAATGCTGAGACATGTATATTTTATATATATAAAAATTCTTACACCCTTAAAATCAAGAGGGCTTCACGACCCCCCTTGGAGTTTTGATCGCCCCCTAGTGGGGGTCGGGACCCCAGGTTGGGAACCACTGCTCTACAGTGAAGTGATGACATTTTGAACACAAGGCTACAGAAGAAGATTAGGGCCACATGAAAAATGTCGGTTCTGAGATTAATCTCAGAATTGAATCTCAGGAATCTGAGTTTAAACTCAGAATTCTAACTTTAATCTCAGAACTCAAATAAATTTTTCACATGTGGCCCTAATCCTCTTCCGTACAAGGCCCAGGTTGAAAACAACCAGAATTATCAGGCATCACTGTCTACAGTACACATAACAAATGTAGGCTACTAACATTACCTCTTCGGTTTTATCTTCAGGTGCGTGCTGCATTTATCTTTGCCTTACAGCTTGGTCAGACATAGTTTTTTTTTTTTTCACACTCACATCCCTAATTTGGTTTTGTCTTTGCTCCCCTTGGCGTGTTTCTTGGAACACAGGTGCATAGTTTTGGGGGAAAAATTGCACTGACTTGATGGTCCCGTCTCTAACATCAATCATAACCCAGGATTTTGGGGTGGCAATCAGATTTCAGGGGTGACCCTGGACCCGCCCTTAGGAGTAACTGTTGTCCTTTTACTTTTGTTTTGGATTTAGTTACCTGGCTGCAAACCGAATTTTGCAGTGGGATAATAAAGATTTGAATTGAACTGAACTACTTATTTATTTGTTTGTCTGAGGCTATTGCATAAGGACTGAAAGGAAAGCAATTGGATTTTTCACAAGTTAGTTCTGAGTAAAAACTCACAATCTATAATGTGGATGTGAATCTATGAATCTTTGACAATTCTTTTCACAACACACCTATATAATATATAATAACTATAATATAAAATAATTAAATGTTAATGTTCCACTAAACAATATAGTTTTTGAGCAGTGGCTAAACAATGCGGTTGGTCATTAATATTTAAATTAACTGTAATGTGTGTGGTCATTTACTGAGTTTATCAGGTATTTTACAGCAGCAGAACTACTATAGAGACTCTATGAGGCCATGACATCATGAACTATTCACATTATATTAAAAAATATATTTAACATGCTCTTCTAAGCGGTGATCAAAATGTTGTAAGATACAATCATAAACACATTGCATTGGCAATATTAACCATATTTAGTCATAAATCAATGGGCATTTATCAGTGTAAACACATGGAAATCTACAACAACAAATATGATTTTAGGACAAAAATATTAAGTTATTTAAAACAAGAGCAGCTCTCAGTGAGCACAGCCTCTACGTTTGGATATGAAAACTTTCTTCAGGCCTCCAAAAATATGCAGGAACATTTTTATGACTTTAAGTGGGAACTCACCATCTGTCACTTTGATATCAATCTCCTTGGATGAATGTATGAAAAGTCTGTCCACGCCACACCTGTACCTTCCTGAGTCAGACTTGGTCAGTTGTGTGATCGTCACAAAGAAGAGTCCAGTCCTCTTATCTTCAATGCTGTATCTGCCGTTCTGATCTTTGTCACTATTGGTTTCAATGAGAATGTTTTTGCATTCTCCCTTACAGAAGTACTTCTTGCTGTTTCCAGCCCAAGTGAAGGAGCATCCAACTGTGATATTTCCTCCTTCAGCTGCCTCAAGGACTCGAATGTGTTCAGCTGCCTCAAATCTAAACAAACTGACATCACACAGCGCTGCTGAAAAGATGAACAATGAATACTTATGGTCAGTACTTCTTGTATTGTAGACTTAGTGCAAAACAGACTGCAGGCTAATGAGGGCTAATCCATCATTTCAAAGAGAACCAGAAACTAGGATGCTGTCGGGGGCGACAGCAAGGGTATATCCCCGAAATTCCCCAATCCTCGAAGACCCATTAAGTCAAATGTAATAAAAAGCCATTCAATAATCACACAATGAGACTCCAGGGTTAATCTTCCCAATTATATTGGTTGTATGTCCCAACTATTTTTATTTTGTCAATTTATTTTATATATTTTCCTTCTTGCCTAAAGTTAAGTTAATTATATTATTATTGCTCCTAAACACTCCAAAATGAATGGATATAATTCTCTAGGGATTGTCTTGCCAATAATAAAGGCTTTGTACCTTAACTATTTTTTTAAACACTCAATAATAAATGTAACTAATTAAATATGGCTGCTAGCGGCGATGGCTGGGTTCATGCCTGTTGGGCAAAATCTGGTTAGATCTGTATGGAAATTGGTGTGCATGTTCCACATAAAGGTTGGAACATGATTACCAAGTTTCATAGCAATTGATGAAATTATGTTTGAGTTATAAGCCAAAAAGTCATAGACCACGCCCACTTTCACTAATGATGACCAAACTTCAGATTTTGACAAGGACATGGTCCTAGAGCATGTGTAGCGAATTCCGTGAAATTTCACCAATTGGATTAGGAGATACAGTTTTCTGGCCTTTGTGGCGCCCCCTATTGGTCAATATTTGAATGGCTTTGCACACATGTTCATTCATTATATGTGAACATGTTGTCTAAGTTTCATGATGATTGGACAATCTATCACAAAGTTATAACAATTTAGCTTATAGGCCATGCCTTCTTCAAAACTGTAAGAGTTAATATCTTCAAAACTACAGTAGATATCAACAATCTATTAACAAAATTTAAAGAGCGTAGTAGGACCATAGCAAAATACCAAAATATCTCAAAAACTTTCCAGGCGAACCTTGAGGGTCCTTGTGGCAAAATTTGTAGAGTACGGTCAGGTGGACATGTGTACCAAGTTTCATGTAAATTGGACAAACGGTGTGGGAGATACAGCCCTTTAAACTTTTTATATTCAACCTTTAATTATAGCGCCACCATCAGGCTGATGGGGGTCATATTTCTTGTGGGTCTAATTGAAGCCATACTAGACCACGGTGCAAAGATTCATGGCTCTAGCATTTACCATCTCACGGGAAATTGAGCCCAAAGAGAAAAACAATAATAATAAAAAAAAGAACCAGTACAAAAATGAATTAATTTATTAATAATAATCACAGAAAGTGCAAACTTCATACAAATCTCCATAATTACCTGAACAAGTCTCTTGACAAATTTCAATACAATATAATGCACCATTGGTGAGACATGGGTCCAAATACATTGGAAATTAATTTAATCAGTTAATTAATAATAGTTATAATAATCCTAAACAGATTAAAATCAATAGAGTTCTTCCTCTAGGGGTCATCAATGTCCATACCAAATTTGAAAAGATTCTTATAAAAGCTTTTCAAGTTATCGCGCGGCGGACGCGGCGGCGGACATGGCGGCGGGTGGGGTGAATCCATAATATAATAATATAATTATACAGACTGAGCCATGAGCAAAGTCCCACTTTTCACTGCCTGTAGAGTCATAGTAGTAGTAATATCTATCTTTGTACTACTTTTCCTTACAAAACTACAAAATGCAATATAATGTCACATATTGCTGTTGTTTTGTGAAAACCTCATAACTATTTCATGTTTTAACTCCAGTTGAAGGATTACATTGTGTTCCTAGTCTAGTCTTCAATTCAGTTCAATTCAATTCAATTCAATGAATTCTTTGCCTCACTCTTAACCTTAAGATTTCCAAACCAGCAGATCAGGACAAAAGTTAAAATTGAGTCAATAAAAGATCTATAAAACAGAGTCATGACAGTTTTGTCCACGTTAAAAGCTTCCTCAGTAAAAACAGTCTTGGTTGTGCTCTGGAGTGGACGGCATTAATATTGTCCTCCCATTGTAGCTTATCATCAATACCCAGGTATTTATAGGTACTGACCATGTCAACTGTTTTGTCTGCTGTGACTGTCTGGGTGGAGTGGGTGGGTGTTTCCTAAAATCGATCACCATGTCCTTGGTTTTTCTTACATTGATCTGCAGGTAAGAGTCTGTGCACCAGTCAATAAAATCATCTAAAACCTTCCCGTGATCTGACTCATTGTTGAGGAGCAGATATATATTTTATAATACGCCTGTTCTCATATTGAACGCAGCCAGGAGAACCAGCAGAGGAGACGCACTCATCAGACAGGTTTACATTCACATTCACCAACAATTCCAACAGTCTGTCAAATTAATGTATAAAGGAAAATGTGTGAAAATGTGTGTATTACAGCATTATAAAGATGGTCAGGCAGTCAGTTCTCACCAGACAAGAGGCAGCACAAGACAACATGGTGGATATTCATTCTGAACTTGATCCAGATGTAGAAAAATAATTTAACTCCGCTGGAACTGCCTCTATCACTTCTTCCAGTCTCCTTCTGTTTGATGTGTCAAAAAGCTGAAGTGTTTTAATATGTGCGTCAACTTTTAAGTTCCACTTCCTCTCTGTCCCTCTCTCTCTCTCTCTGGGTTTTAATCAGTCATGTAACCACCCATAAACATGATGATTGCATCAGAAACTGACCAGTGATGGAAACAAAGTGAGGGAATGTCCCCAGATCCAAACCCATGACCTTGACCTGCTTAGATTGTTGGGAAAACTCTGTTTGAGTATGTTGTTGAAGAAAAGAGGGATTAAAACATCTGTAAATTGTTGGTGATTCATGCTTTACCTCTCTCATCCCTTTTTCAATGCCTGGGAAAGATCAAACACTAGGGGGCGCCAAAGCTCCAAGGGGGGTCGCAAAGCCGTCTTGATTTTAAGGGTGTAAGAATTTGTATATATATAAAATATACATGTCTCAGCATTTAATTCATTTCTGTGAAGAAGACAACTAAATTTAAGGGTTATTTTAGAAGTTTATTTATTTAGAAAAAAATAAATCTGTTTTGTTTTTGTTTTGCGTTGTTTCGCTTTCTAACTTTTACACGGGTGCATTTAAATGAGCTACTTTTTACATGCAGCAGTAACTTTACTTCTACACAAGTAAAATTTCAGCAAAGTAACAGCACCTCTCCTTGATGAGGATATTTTGGTATTCTTCCACTCATGGTGATGATGATGATGATGATGATGATGATGATGATGATGACAAATCATGGAGCAGAATATGATTGGTGCGATTAAAGCTGAAATTCACTCAGCTGACGTCTGTTGTGAGAGAGATGTAGTTCGATAGATAGATAGTTAGATTCTGTTCTGTGTGTGATTGTTGATCAGTTAGATCTCGGTAGGCTTGTTCTCTGTAAACTCCTTTAAGACATGCTTGTGATTAAGTGCTATATAAATAAATTAACTTTACTTGACCTAATGATTACAAGCGGAAAAAACTAGGGATTTCTGGCATTTTTAGTCACAATGAAATGAAAAATGACTTTTTCACCTTGTTAGCTAGTTTTCAAAGCCACAATATACACCTATTTAACAATAACTGACAAAAAACGTACAATATTTACAACATTTTTATTTTCTTGTTTTTCCCATGTCAGTCAGTCAGTCATCTGTCACTTCGTCAGATGGCCTCTAGAGGGCGTCTTTACTGTGAGATGCAGTGTTTCCCATACAGAGGCACAAAATCAAAAGTTGGTCAGTTTATAGAAATTGATCTAAATCGATATCTGATGTCACATCACGTCATGTCTGTCATGCACAGACAGCAGACCAGCAGACTGAACTCAGTCCACAGAGTCTCCCGGTGTGAAAACAAAAGTGAAACTTCACATTCCACAATTTGCTCCAAACTCTCTTGTGTTAGTAACAGGATTTGTAAACAGTAACTCGTCTTCTGCTGCCCTACAAACTTTAACGGTAGGTAACGTTATTACCTTCTGGTATATAGTAATGTTATGTTATCAAAGCAGGGGAAACAAAGAGACTGAACAAGCTGGTGAGGAAGGCCGGCTCTGTTGTTGGACACGAACTGGACAGTCTGGAGGCAGTGGCAGAGAGGAGGATGAGGGGAAAGATCAACGCCGTCCCGGAGAACCCCTCTCACCCTCTCTACGATGAGCTGAGGCTGATGAGGAGCAGCTTCAGCCACAGGCTCCTCCTCCCACGCTCACACAGGCTCCTCCCCCCTCAGGCTCCTCCCCCCTCAGGCTCCTCCTCCCACGCTGCAGACTCCTGACCACGGATTATGTATATATACAGTACATATATATATGGATATGCATTTATTATTATTGTTTGCATTTATTTGCATTTTTGCACGGTCTCTATAGTTTTATATTATGTACATTACCTTTATTTTTTATCTTATTACCTCTTCTCTTTATTATCTTCTGTATTTATTTTTCCCTGGTACTGTTCTGCCAGTTGCTGCTGTGGCACCCGAATTTCCCCACGAGGATTAATAAAGTGATATCTTATCTCATCTTATCTTATCTTATCTTATCTTATCTTATCTTATCTTTATTGGAATTATTTAACCGATAACTGTGTTGCAGTGCTTCAATGCATAGAATTTGTTGAGAGTTGAACACAAGCGATCGGTGCTTGCTTTATATCAAAATCCCATTACATTTACTTCATGGAAAGCAGTGCATCTTGAATGGTGACCTCATGCAGCACCAGGAAGCGACAAAAAAACAAAAATTCCAACCAATAAAACCATCACCGATTTTTGAACAATCTACAATTGCCTTTCTCTCCCTAACTCATCTCCCATTGGTTTAGACTTTTGAATGATCCCTCCCTGCATTGTGTCCCGCCCCAACATCCTGTTTCAACAGGAAATACATTTCTGTCTAAAGCACGTTGATTTCTGGTTTAACACACGCTCAATTCTGAGTGAAACATTTTATCCAACATGAAACATTTTATCCCCCGCTGCTATCTAGTCTGTGTGAGAGTACAGTATATCTGGTCCTGATCCATGGTGGCTGGACTGAGGCTCTGGTAGGTGGAGTCTGGATCGGATCTGGAGGCCGGAGCAGAGTTCTCATAGGTGGGAATCTGCAAAAAACAATATTAAGTTCAGCAAGGTGACAAGGCAGGACAGCACACCTGAAATACAGCGGTAGCCATGGAAACAGTCCTCCATCTTGCATCTATCCTACATCTA
>NC_136010.1:3452526-3467526 GCF_048128805.1 Centroberyx gerrardi
AGAGTGATGTAGTTTGAAGAAAACGTTCTTTTCCTCCTTGTATAAAAATGCCGAGTAACAGAAGTTTAACACAAACGTCACACCTCCTGACTGTGGCTGCGTGCAAGTGTGGGAGCAGCAAAGTTCTCCATTTTTTCCACATATTCTCATTTTTCTTGAAGTGTTTTTCCACAACTTCTCTATTCTTAGTCTATTCTCTCTGCTTCACATCTCAGAGTTTTATGTATTTATGTATATATGTATGCATCTGATTATCTTGGAATTTATCTTTGATTTATTTATTTATGTAGTTATTTGTTTGGTCTACAGAGTTTCATTATAAGTATTCAAAATAACTTCCAGGACCGGTGAAATTAGCTTTTCGGTAAAGCATGATGGCACAGAATAGCTCCCCTATTTTATACTGAAATGTAATAATTCGACACCAAACAACACATAATAGACACAAACCTGAAAATACAACACACTGTACCTGCAAAAGGCACAAGATGAAGTGGTAATGTAAGCGACCTGCCTGGTTAAACAAAGGTTAAAGTTTCTGTCTTCCTCCTGGCCCAGTGGTGGACGGACCACAGAATTTGAATGGATAGAACGATCTTTCCCATTCAAATCAACACTCGGATAGTCGGAGCGGCGGGCATTTTTATGTGTACCGCTCCATATATAAAACCTCCTCGGTACCGTTGGCCTAGCTTCCGTATAAACCGACTTACGGCAAGTCGCAGCGAGGACCAAGCGGTGGAAAACGCTGTCTCCATCGCTTTGCTGTCGGCGGGGAGCTGCTCAAGGACTTTTGGACCAATAGGCTCTTTTCACATTCTGTTTCTCGATGCTTCTGCATTGAATCTAGTGCTAGTAACCGTTACAATTTTGTTGTTTTTGTTGGATCGTCAGTAAGTCGCAAGTTATTACAACTTGCATGGTTTCTCAGCATGGAAGCCGTTACCATGACAATGTGAAAAGGGCCCGTTTACTGTTGGTAAGTCGTCACATTTTATTCATTTAACAATAGTCTTGTAACATTACAAAGCTAACCCACTCACGCTGTGTGGCAGCCGGTGTGACACACACAACTTCCGCTGTCACCATAGAAACTAACCCTAGACGCCACTTTTTGGTGTCGTAGCTAAAATACCATAGAAAACAGTGTAGAGACCGTCATGAATCATGAATCATGAATCATCCTCTCCTCCCAAATCTCCCCGCTCTATTTTCTTCCTTTTTCTCTGGAGTTATCACTTCCTTTACTAACACTTCTCTGTGATAAGTCACTTTTCTAGGGACTCACAGACATTTTGGGTTTGGTAAGAAACCCTTTAAATTCTTAAGCTGCTTGGTAGTTGCTCTTTAGTTGCCCTGCTTTGAAGGATCTATTTGAATTGAAGTGGCAAACTGGTTTAAAGCTGAGATATGCAACTTTTCTTGAGACTTTTCTTCAGACAGGAAGTGTATTGTTAGCTTTGCTCTCCTCCCCCGCAGTTGGTTGAAAAGCTAATTTTAGGCAAACAGGGGAATTTAGGTATGAACACAGACTGAAAATTGAGAATACATCCTATTTGTTTATTGTTATTTTGACTCATTTTTAGCACCAAGAGGCAACCGACAGCAGGAGTCAATATTGTCTGTGGGTCCAGGGATGGAAGAGACTCATTATATATAGGAACAAAATCGCCAAACTTATCCTTTAAAGGTTAAATGTCTAATATTTCTAATGGTAAAGAGTGAAACAAAGTGCACGCTGCAGAGATTTAAAAGGCTGAAGGCTCTCCTGCCACACCAAGGTCCCTTCAAAATTAGTTTTTGCCTTGCTTATCAACAAAAAACACACATCAGAAAATATACTGTAATTTGAGACTTTATTACTAATCATTAGGGTGTTCTGGTAAATTCGGCATACATGTATATAATCCTCCAAACTGCTTGAATTTAAATGGACCAGCCCATTTATGCACCGGGGAAGTGGAGTTTCTTCAGTATGTTCCCACAGAGTCACGGTGATGTCACGATCCTGATCACAGCAAGACTCCATCGAACAGAAAACATGAACTCAGTACACCATGACAGAAGCTTGATTGTTGTTGATTGTGAAACAGTCCAACCTGCCCACCGTGCTGATCCATCCATCCTCGCTCTGTGGAGGGCAGAGTGTTGTCGCCATGACAACGCTGAACGATAGAAGCCAGCATTGGACCAGAAAATACATATAGACCCTTTAAACTTTCATGGTCATAAAGTCCTGGTGAGCAGAGTAGAGGGTTTGTGACCAGGCAGAGAGACAGGGCTGTCACTGACCAGTGACCAGTGTGCGTGTGTGTGTGTGTGTGTGTGTGTGTGTGTGTGTGTGTGTGTTAAGTCACTTTCAGGGACACACACCAGACTTAAGACCAGTTTATTGGGGACGGCTTGTGCAATTGGGGACAAAAGCCGTGTCCCCAATTGGTAAAAAGCTGATTTTTGGGTCAGTGGTTAAGGTTAGGGTTAGGTTAAGGTTAAGGTTAAGGTTAGGTTAAGGTTAAGGTTAAGGTTAAGGTTAAGGTTAGGGTTAGGCAAGTAGTGGTTATGGTTAGGGTTAGGGTAAGTCTCCAGGAAATGAATGTAAGTCTATGTAAATACCTCAAAAGTGACTTAAGTAAGACTGTGTGTGTGTGTGTGTGTGTGTGTGTGTGTGTGTGTGTGTGTGTGTGATTAATTAAATCTCTGCCTGCTTCTACATTTGAAACATATGAATCCCAGCTGTTCCTCAGTAAACCAGCAGCTGTCACTGTTGCCTGCTGGTAGTTTTAGTCCGGCTCCACCACTCTGATCTGATGGTTTTTGTTGTTTTGTTCTTTTACCTTGTCATTCATTTTATCCTCCTTTTTGTCACTCCATCGCAGAAGAGGAGGGAGACCAATTTCTACACCCACAGGAGCAGGAAATAGACCAGAATGCAATGCAGCATCAAGACAGGTTGGGGTTTGAGTAAGTGGGACGACCGCAGAACTTGAATGGATAGAACGGTCTTTCCCATTCAAATCAGAAAAAAACGATCTCCCATTGGTTTACACTTTTGAAGGATGGATGAATTTTATCCAACATGAAACATTTTATCCCCCCCGCTACCATCTAGTCTGCCTGAGAGTAGAGTATATCTGGTCCTGATCCATGGTGGCTGGACTGAGGCTCTGGTAGGTGGATCTGGAGGCTGGAGCACAGTTCTCATAGGTGAAACTCTGCAAAAAAAAACCAATATTAAGTTCAGTAAATGCATGACAGCACACCTGAAATTCAGTCGTAGCCATGGAAACAGTCCATCTAACCATCTCCATCTTGCATTTATCCTGCATTACTGTAATACTACACACATACTACTGCACATCAAGTCGTTTCTATCTCCCTCCGACCTGGAGAAAGTCATCATGCTTTTATATCCTCACGTCTCGACTACTGCAACTCCCTTTATTCTGCACTCAGTAAAAAGGCATTAAATCGTCTGCAGCTGGTTCAGAATGCAGCAGCTCGGCTTTTAACTGGAACTAGGAGAAGAGACCGCATCACCCCGATTTTAGCGTCCCTCCATTGGCTTCCAGTTTCCTTTAGAATTCATTTTATGATTTTATTGATTACTTTTAAAGCCTTAAACGGATGAGGGCATTTGCCACCAGGGCACCTAAGCTGTGGAATGACCTTCCTTTTAAACTTCGTACGGTCACCTGTCTTACCTCTTTTAAACGTTAACTAAAAACGCACCTTTTTAAACTTGCTTTTAACTGACTTTTATTATTTTATTATTTTATTTTATTATTTTACTTTACATTTTATTTGTGTTTTATTATTTTCTCTTTATGTTCTTATGTTCTCATGTTTATTGATGCTCATATGTAACTACTTATGCCATATTTTATTTTGTTTTTATTTTAATGTTTTATTCTTTACATGATTAATTTTACTTTGTCTAAGCACTTTGTAACAATTGTTAAGAAAAGTGCTATATAAATAAAGTTATTATTAAAGTTATTATTATTACATACTATACATACTACACACTATAATGTAAATTTTCACAAGGATTTCGTGTCAAAAATTATTAACATTTATTAAATTTCTGGCTTGTTTTTTAACAGATGATACAATTTGTTTTCTGATTTAAAAAAATATATATATAACAGTGCTACTTTAAGTAGAACTGTAACTTTACATACAAGGACATGTCAATAGGTTATTTAGGTTATATATAGGTTATTTTGCAAATTTTGTTTGTTAAAAAGTACAGATAGCATGTTTTTTTAAGGGTCATTCCCTTATAAAAAATAAAACAAAAAAAGAAAACTGTCAAATATGGTAGTATGCACTGTAAAGGTACAGTAACAATCTGTAAGTGGAAATAACATGAAAACTGGCACTGGCACTTTTACATTTTACTCGGCTTTGGCGTACCGAGACTTTTTCTTGCTGCCGGCAGCCTACTCTTTCCTGCCCTCTCCCAATCAGGGTCTCTGGGCGACTCATAATGGCCCTAAATAAACTACATTACCCAGGAGGCAACGCGTGATGGAAATCGGATTACCTTCGCTCTCGCCTGCCTGCTTTTCCCTGTCGGCGTCTAGTAGGTCTGGAACGTCAGTAACGTCTCAAGAATGAGGGAAAAAGAGGCGAGGCGCTCCTAAAAGTTCAACATTTATTGAAACATGTTTCTTGTTGTATTGGATGGGTTCTGAATTGAAGAGGAGATCCTCGCGATTCTTAATGGGCCTTAAAGTGATGCTCTACCAGGTGCGTTTGAGTTTTAAATGCAGTTTGGCACAATGTCAACGGTTCGGTACTTTATGAAACTGTCATCATCAAGTGAACTCTCTGAGCGGTGGACAAACTTTCCTCACATGTAAATCTTGAAAAGAGAGATGCAACAGCAGTCAAAGAACCGGACAATAAATGAATAACAGTGTTTGTCCTCCCAAAAATGTCTAGTGCTTTCTGAATTTATGCTACCATCGAATATTCAATCAGACTATATAACCTAATTGTCTTCTGTTTCTTTAGAATAGCCTATTTAATTAATCTAACACAGCAGTATTGCCACCTGCATAACTGACTACTCTAATTGTTTTTTCTGTCTAACTCCCTCTTCTATCCGTGTCTGTGTCTGTTGAGTCCATAGGGAACATGAAGTGCCAGTTTCATAGCAAGAGACCACATGAGTCACCTTGTTTTCATCGCCCACCAGCTACTTAGAGTAATCCATTACAGGCCTGATGACGTAATTGCACCTCACAATAGTCAATACAGTAGTAGTTTTGACTCTAATAATTGAAATGGTCCCCTTGATTAAATAAAGGTATGTTTTGAACATCAGCAATATCTCCAAGTATCTTTAATTTGCTGTAGAAATTCAAAATGTAATACTTCATGGTTTGCTGATACGAGCCAACACACACGCCAACATGTGAATAAGGGGAGTACCGGCACTTACTGATAATGTACTTGACTGACATTTTTCAGACAAAACACAATGATTTAATTTACCATTCTGTATTGTAATTTTACGGTTTGGCAACTCATGCTGCCAAGCTTTTGGCTGTTTTTTTTTGTTTTTTTTTTACTTTGTTTTCCTTTTTTTTACAGTGCATGGTGGAAACTAACTGAGAATAAACAATGATATAAGAAAGATAGAAAAAAGATATAAAAAAAAAGTCACCTCCAGGTTTCTGGTGTCTGAGTTTCCCCTGGTTTTCGAACCTGTGGAACAGACAGTACATAAGTTTTGTGTGTGTGTGTGTGTGTGTGTGTGTGTGTGTGTGTGCGTGTGTGTCTATTTGAAGTACTGAAGGATGATAGAGATTGACAGGGTGGGAAGGTAACTCACCATCACATTCCCTGTTTGTCTTCCATTTGTAGAGCAGCAGCAGACTGACAGCCAGCAGCACAACAACAACAACAACAACAACAACAACAGTCACACACACAACCAAAACCTGGAAGTCACCTGGGCGAAATAGACAGAAAGAGACTGGGGAGAGAGAGGGAGAGAGAAACAGAGCAGGTCAGAAAGAGAGAGAGAGGGAGGAGGTGCAGGGTCAAAAAGATGAAGGGAACATAATATTATAAATAAGAAAAATCATCCTATTGCATGTGAATATCAAATAATTTCGTCTCATCAACTAAAAGGGAGAGAAATCGGAGATCCTGGTGAGATATGAGCAGACGTTTCCTGACTTACTAGATTCATCTAGCTTAGCTCGTACTTAGAAACGATATAAACATTTTCAGCACATCCTATAGTATATTTCTAGAGACATCTTGTGTTACAGTAAACTCCTTATGTGTACTTTTAATACATGTATAAAACTTTAGGTTACTTGCGTAAACCCGGTTCTCAGAGTAGCATGAGTGAGATGTCTCACTCTGGGATACGCTCCCTCGCCTATTCTCAGAAGCACTTATTCCACTACACCGGCCCTGATTGGCTGGCAGGACCCTCCTCCCTTTATATGGGACTGACGCTGTGTCACTCATCATTCAAAATAAGCACACCTCTTCTCGCTTCACCCCAGTAGCAAGAGGGGAGAACCAGGGTCACGGAAGTAACCTAAAGTTCTCTTTCATAGCATTATTTTCGATGTCTCACTATGGGATATGGAGACTCCCATATTGCCAGACAAGCTTATCTTGAAGACTGACTGTTGGACCAAACCGCAGAGCCCACACTCAGGATGGCATGAGCAAGACTCAGGGCAGTGACATCCAACTTATAAAACCTTATAAAGCGTGAGAGGTGAGGACCAGCTAGCTGCAGTGCAGATATCCTGAACAGAGACCCCCCCCCCCAAACAGGGCCCCGGAAGTTGCCAAACCCCTGGTGGAGTGTGCGTGCGTAAGCCAGCTGGGGCCTGAAGACCCATGCTGGAGTTGGCCAGTGCAATCCACTATCCAGTGGGAAAGCCTTTGTTTTGTAATGGGCTTAGCCATGTAGTGCTTAGCCCAGGACACAAACTACTGGTCCCCTTTACTAAAACCACCAGTTCTGTCCAAGTGTACACACAAAGCGCGCACTGGACAACAAATGTAACGGCGGAGATTGAAAAGCAACAAGATCCACAGGTGGGCCAGTGAGGAAAGGCTCATTGGGGTCATTTAGATATAAGCTGTAGATTCCACACACTGCATGTCATGGTGAACCCATCAACCTTTATTTTCTGTAGATACTGAGCATCACAACATTGTACATATTTTTCCACATGTTCGGCTAGCAGGCTGCAAAAATAAAGCGTTACTGAACATTTTCATGACTTTAAGTGGGAACTCACCATCTATAACTTTGATATTAAACTCCTGGTATGAATCTGTGAGAAGTCTGTCCACGCCACACCTGTAGCTTCCTGAGTCGGACTTCGTCAGTTGTGTGATCGTCACAAAGAAGACTCCATCCATTATAACTTCAATGCTGTATCTGCCGTTCTGATCTTTGTCTCCATTGGTTTCAATGAGAATGTTTTCATTGTTGCATTCTCCCTTACAGAAGTACTTCTTGTTGCTTCCAGCCCAAGGAAAGGAGCATCCAACTGTGATATTTCCTCCTTCAGCTGCCAAATAGATGAGAGTGTCTTGACCGAAGGAACCAGTGTTGACATCACACAGCGCTGCTGAAAAGATGAACAATGAATACTTATGGTCAGTACCTCCTGTGCTGTAGACTTACTGCGAACCAGACTGCAGGCTAATGAGGGCTAATCCATCATTTCAAAGAGAGCCAGAAATGATACAGACTGAACCATGAGTAAAGTCCCACTTTTCACTGCCTGTAGAGTCGTAGTAGCAGTGATATCTATCTTTGTACCACTTTCCTTTACAAAACTACAAAATGCAATATAATGTCACATATTGCTGTTGTTTTGTGAAAACCTCATAACTCCAATTTTGGCGATTTTCATGTTTTAACTCCAGTTGAAGGATTACATGGTTCCTATATATATATATATATATATATATATATATATATATGTTTATATATATATATATATATATATATATATATATATATATACCGTATATACTGTCAAACGTCTTAGGCACATGTAAAATAAATACGTAAAGCGAGGATACTTTCAAAAATAATTAAATGCAAAGTTTCTAAAGATCAAAAAATTTACCATAATGAGCTGTCTACTGACACACTAATGCAGGAAACAAATAAATAAACATCTAAGACAAAATTAAAAAGATCTAGGGTGCCCAAGACTTTTGAACAGTACTGTACATCCTATACTACGTCATACACATACATACTAGATCATATCCATCATATACCGTACTACACACAAACACACTCACAGCTACGGGCAAATCCGAGTCTTCAATTCACCTGACCTGCATTTCTTTGGACTATTTCTACGGGTTAGGAAAATTCGCAAAATTCATTACATTAGAGAAATAAGAATACAGCAAAGGGGTTTTTATAAATATATACAACCAACAATTCCAACTTTCTGTCAAATTAATGTATAAATGAAAATGTGTAAAATGAGTCTGTATTCCAGCGTTATAAAGATGGTCAGTCCTCACCAGAGAAGAGGCAGCACAAGACAACATGGTGGATATTCATTCTGAACTTGATCCAGATGTAGAAAAATCATTTAACTCCGCTGGAACTGCCTCTATCACTTCTTCCAGTCTCCTTCTGTTTGACGTGTCAAATATCTGATGTGTCTTAATATGTGGCAACTTTCCACTTCCTCTCTCTCTCTCTCTCTCTCTCTCTCTCTCTCTCTCTCTCTCTCTCGCTCTCTCTCTCTCTCTGGGATCGAATCAGTAATGGCTTTAGCTCCGCCCACAACACGATGACCGTATCAGAAACTGGCTCACTGTGATGAGTGATGCAAACAAAGTGAGGAAAAGTCAGCTAATGTCAACAGATCCAAACACATGGCCTCGACCTGTTTAGATTGCTGGAGACTGTTTGAGTATGTTTGGGAAGAAAAGATTAATACATCTGTAAATTGTTGGTGATTCATGCTTTACCTGGTCCAAACTCTCTGTCCTCTCATCCTGTCTGCATTGTCTGGGAAAGATCAAACATAGTAGCATTTTGTTTTTTTAATAACTCACTTCTGAGTACAGAAGAGAGAAAACGCTGTCTTCTCTTGTTACTGTTCATTCCACGATTTTGTTTGATCAAAGTAAGATTTTAAGAAAAGTTAGTTTTGGCTCCGGAGCATTTCATTTTGGGGTTAATAATACTTTTCCATATTTTTGAATATTTTTGAACGTTTTGAATAGTTAAATGTTTTGTAAGCCTTCAGCTCACGCATTCTTATTGAACTGAGTGTGCTAGTTTCTTTATTTCCACTATGAGTGAGGTTAAAGTAGCACATTAGAACCTAGAAATTTTACATTTAATAGTAATGTTTTCCTTTTACTGAGTTGTGAGCTGAACACCAACTTCATTATTGTACTGAATGGGAATTAAACAATACAGTAGTACATTGAACCCAGAATTAGTTAATGGCAGATGTAGAATGAAGAATTTGTTTATTCAGAAGCAAAATAAATTGTAATTATTTTATTTTTGATATTATGGATGTTTGTATTGAGAGAGTAACATGGGAATACAGAAAACCAGATACAGAAACAGAAAAGTAAAATATATATAATATATATATATATATGTATATGTATATATATATATAGGCTATATGTTTTACAGGAACTATATATATATATATATGTTTAACAGGAATTCTTATCTGTTTACAGGCTCACACTTTGAGACCTGTAACATTTACACTTTTGAGTGATCCTTTATGTCCCGCCCCAACATCCTGTTTCAACAGGAAATACATCACATTAAGGAAGAAAGATGCTCTCAAAATGCAATTTGATTAACGTTTCTGTTTAAACCACACCCATTTCCAAGCTAAACATTTTATAAAAATACAAAGAATTTTGTTTGTTCATCAAATACAGATACAAATACAAACTCAAGCTTCTCCACACTCCGCTGCTATCTAGTCTGTGTGAGAGCAGAGTATATCTGGTCCTGATCCATGGTGGCTGGACTGAGGCTCTGGTAGCTGGAGTCCGGAGACCAGTTCTCATAGGTGGGATTCTGCAGAAAATAATATTACAGTAAGTTCAGCAAGGTGACAAGGCAGGACAGCACACCTGGAATACAGCGGTAGCCATGGAAACAGTCCTCCATTTTGCATGTATCCTTCATCTGTTGTGCATTATACTACTACTATACACTGTGAAACTGTAAAACAACAAAAAACAGATGACATAATGTACATTTTCACAAGGATTTCATGTCTTTTCCAAAAAATTATAAAACTCAAATCAAAATTACAGTTATTATCATTTATTAACTTTCTGGTTGTTATTTAGCAGATTATAAAATTTGTTCTTTGTTTTAAAAAGGATAATTGTGCTACTTTTACAAGTAGAAATGTAATTTTACATACAAGGACATGTTAATACAAATCCTATCAATGTTATAGCCCAGATATTTTCCTGTTATTTTGCAAATTTTGTTCGTTAAGAAAAAAGTACAGATAGCATGTTTTTTTTTGTGTTTTTTTTTTGCAAGGGTCATTCCCCTGTAAAAAAAATAAAAATAAAATAAAAATAAACAAAAAAAACACAAAAAAAAAACAGTCAACTATGGTAGTATTTTTTTTATTTATCTAACCTATGTGCTATAAAAAAATAAAAAAGAGTTTGCATGTTCTCCTCATGTTGGCATCAGTTTCCTCTCACATTAGAAAGGCAGGCAAACATTACAGAAACAATCTTTGAATGGAAATAACATGAAAACTGGAAATGTATTTATATATTTTACCATTCTTTATTGTCATTTTACGGTAGGTTTTTTTTTTTTTACAGTGCATGGTGGAAACTAACGATGAGAATAAACAGAGATACAAAGAGTTAAAGAAAGTCACCTCCGGGTTTCCGGTGTCTGAGTTTCCCCTGGTGTTCGAACCTGTGGAACAGACAGTACAAAGGTTTTGTTTGTGTGTGTGTGTGTGTGTGTGTGTGTGTGCATGTGTGTGTGTGTGTGTGTGTGTGTGTGTGTGTGTCTATTTGAAGTACTGAAAGATGATAGAGATTGACAGGGTGGGAAGGTAACTCACCATCACTTTTCCTGTTTGTCTTCCATTTGTAGAGCAGCAGCAGACTGACAGCCAGCAGCACAACAACAACAACAACAACAACAACAACAACAACAACAACAACTCTCTCACCTGGGCGAGAGATAGAAGGGGAAGAGGGGGAGAGAGGGAGAGAGGGAGAGAGGGAGGGAGAAAGTTAGCAAGTCAGAAAGAGAGAGAGAGCCAGGGTCAAAAAGATGAAAGGAACATAATATTATAAATGAGAAAAATCATCCTATTGCATGTGAATATCAAATAATTTAGTCTGATCAACTAAATAAAAAAGATATGAGCAGACGTTTCCTGACTTACTACATTCATCTAGCTTAGCTCGTACTTAGAAATGATGTAAACATTTTCAACACATCATAAACTATATGTGTAGAGACATCTTGTGTTACTGTAAACTCCTCACGTCTAAAAAATATGACATTTTACTTGAAATACATTTACAAACCATGTTTTACATCTCTGGTTGTTGTTGTTGTTGTTGTTGTTGTTGTTGTTGTTGTTGCAACCAGATCATCTGGAGGAAGAAGAACTGGTTAAAGGTGAAAAAAATTCTAACTTTAACTAGACAGATTTTAACTTAAATTAATTGATACAAAGCACTTAGATCCAGTTATCATATCTATCTATTGTACCTGTCTGTCTGCCTGTCTATGCCAGTGATTCTCAACCTTTTTCATATCGAGGACCCCTAGTTTAGTCCACATTAGAGCCACAGACCCCCATTTGATGAGATTTTGTCTCTCTTACCCAAATCTGAGATTATTTTTATTGTTAGATTTGATTTCCATGACTATCTGCAAAGTAGGTAGAGAGATAACGGTGAAACTATGATTAAAATAGTAATTCTTCTACAATGCGTTAACTTCTTTTAAATGAAATAATGGTGACGCTTAACAATTCGTCAATTTGCTGAGGACCCCCCTGGAATCCCCTCGAGGACCCCTGGTGGTCCCCGGACCCCACGTTGAGAACCACTGGTCTATGCAACAGTCTTGGAATCTATTATTGATTTTTTTTTTGTGGCATTTCCATGACAAAACTCGTGAGAATAAGTGAGAAATTGCAGTTTCTGACAAGGGTGGGGAGTTTACAGTAACCAATGAAATTTATGTGCAAAACAAAAATCTATTATTCTCCTCATGCTGCACCAGTAGGATTAAATATAAACATCTAATCAATAAAACCATCAGATTTTTGAACAGTCCCGCCCCCCCGCACCCCTCCCATCAAATTAAATTGCCTTTCTCTCCCTGACTCATATTCCATTGGTTTAGACTTTTGAATGATCCCTCGCTGTGTTATGTCCCGCCCCCAACATCCTGTCTAAACAGGAAATGCATCAAATCAAAGAAGTAAAGATGCCGTTTCATGGCGTCTTTAATTACCTGGTTCCCCCAGTGGGATAACAAAGATTTGAATTGAATTGAATTACTTATTTGTTTAGTTGTGGCTACAGTATTGAATAAGGACTCAAAGCGACTATAAGTTGTTTCTCAGTAGAAACTCACCAACTGCAATATTAATCTTCTGGTATGATTGGCATGAACAATGATTGTTCACGCCACACCTGTAGCTTCCTGAGTCAGACTTGGTCAGTTGTGTGATCGTCACAGAGAAGACTCCAGTCCTTGTTTCTGTAATGCTGTATCTGCCGTTCTGTTCCCTGCCACCGCTGGTTTGAATGAGAATCTTTTCATTGTCGTTTTCCTCCTTCGAGAAGTACTTTCTTTTGCTTCTAACCTGCGAAAAGTAGCATCTAACTGTGATACTTCCTCCCTCAGCTGCCACGTACTCGAAGGTGTCTTCAAAGAGGAGCTCAGTGGTGACATCACACAGTGCTGCTGAGATGATGGATAATGAATACTTGTGATCAGTACCTCCTGTGCATGGTTCCTCTCAAAATTCATTACATTAGAAGAATAGGATAGAAACGAGAATAGAGCGACCAACAATTTCAACATTTTGTCAAATCAAAGAGTACCACCAAACCCAAATCTGTGTGAAACCTGACATCTAATAATAATAATAATAATGATAATAATAACCTTTATTTGTATAGCACCTTTCATACACAACATGCAGCTCAAAGTGCTTTACATCAATAGAAGGCAGATAAAAAGATAAAATTCATATAAAAGAACAAGCATTGCATTAAAAGAATCAAATCAAGTAAAATAGAAAGATAAAAGAACACAATCAATTTAAACAGTTAAAATGAAGGCTATTTAAAAGTTTTTAGCAGTCGTTTGAAAATGCTTACAGAGCCTCTCCAGTATTCTCTGGCAGGGTGTTCCACAGTTTAGGAGCAGAGTTAAAATAAAAAAGGCTGCAGCCCCACTCTTCTTCTGAGTGGGGTTTTGTACTTCTAACAAACCAGCAGCAGAAGACCTGAGGGTCAACAGCAGGGATTCTGTAATATAGGCCGGTCCTGAGCCATTAAGAGCTTTGTATACAAGTAAAATAACTTTAAAATCAATTCTAAAGGATACTGGAGCCAGTGCAATGTAGCTGAAAACCAGAGTGATCTTCTCTCGCTTCCTGTTTTTGTTAAAAGCTTAGCTGCAGAGTTCTGGATGAGCTGAAGCCTCTCAACAGACTTTTTAGGGAGGCCGGTAAAGAGGGCTTTGCATTAGTCCAGTCTACTTGCAACAAACGCGTGAGTTAGCTTTTCAGCATCTTTCTGGGTCAGGAAGGTCCGCACCTTGACAATATTTCTAAGATGAAAGAATGCTGTTCTGGTCACCTTGTTTATATGGGAATGAAAACTTAGATCACACTCTAAGATAACACCCAGGCTTGTTACTGCTGGTTTGATCCAGGGATTCAGGTTCCCAAGTCTCATGGAGGTAAAAAGCATGCTATTGAAATTGCCATCTGCTATTGGCTGAGGTGATGTCATCTTCTATAGAGTACAACTCTATAGAAGTTGTACTCTATAGAAGAGGTGACTTCACCTGGCTCCAAAGATCAGCCAATAGCAGATGGCAATTTCAGTAGCACATTTTTTACCATCAGGGTTTGGGTTTGGTTTACTCTTTAAATCTGCTGCATTTAATCACATTTAGTTACTCTTTAAGTACAAATGTATGAATGAAAATGTGCAAAATGAGTATGTATTACAACATTATAAAGATGGTCAGTCCTCACCAGAGAAGAGGCAGCACAAGACAACATGGTGGATATTCATTCTGAACTTGATCCAGATGTAGAAAAATCATTCAACTCCGCTGGAACTGCCTGTATCACTTCTTCCAGTCTCTTTCTGTTTGACGTGTCAAGTAGCTGAAGATCCTCTTTCTCTCTCTCTGGGTTTTAATCAGTAATGGCTTTAGCTCCGCCCACAACATGATAACTGCATCAGAAACCGGCCAGTGATGGAAGCAAAGTCAGTGAATGTCTCCAGATCCAAACCCATGGCCTCGACCTGTTTCGATTGTTGGGAAAACTCTGTTTGAGTATGCTGGGGAAGAAAAGAGGGATTAAAACATCTGTAAATTGTTGGTGATTCATGCTTTACCTGGTTCAAACTCTCTGTCCTCTTGTCCTTTTTGCATTGTCTGTTTTTTTTAATAACTCACTTCTGAGTATATTTGCTACTTGAGTAGATTTTTACTTAAGCAGCAGTAACTTTATGTAAAATTTCAAAGTAACAGCAGCTCTCCTTGATGAGGATATGTTGGTACTCTTCCACTCATGGTGATGAAGATGATGATGATGATGATGACAAATCATGGAGCAGAATATGATTGGTGCAATTAAAGTCTGTTGTAAGAGTGATCTAGTTTGTAGAAAACAGTCTGTTCTACTTTGCATAAAAATGGTGAGAAGCAACACAAGATTAACAGCAAATGCCACACCGCCA
>NC_136010.1:3472526-3485026 GCF_048128805.1 Centroberyx gerrardi
CCTCTCTCTCTCTCTCTCTTTCTCTCCCTCCATCCATCCACCACCCCGGTCTTTCTCTCCATGCGGCTCCTCCCTTCCTCTTCTCTCTCTATTTCTTTTTACAGATGCGATCCATTCTTTCAAGTGTCATTTTAAATCCTTTGTGTTTTGCTAGAATGGCTAAATTAGCTTCTCCCTCTTTCTGCTTTCTCCCCTTCCTCTTTCTTTCTTTCTTTTTCTTCCTGTCTTTCTCATCTACCTTTGCCATCACCTCTCCATACCGTTCCAGTGTTCTCTCTCATTCTCATTTCCACTCTTGCGCTCCTTTGCTTTCCTCGATCCCTCCTTCTCCCCCTCCTCTAAACGTTCCTCCTTCCACCTCCTCTCTTCCTCTCCCCCTCCTCCTCTTCCTCCTTCTCTTCCATCCAATCCCCAAACTCCCTGAGCTTGTTACTCACCAGGCCAAACGTCTCTCTCTCCTCATTTCTTTCTCTCTCTCTCTCTCTGTCTCCCTCTCTCTCTAACCCTTCATTCTTACCCTATTATGCAATTTATCTCTGTCTCTCTCTCTTTTCCTTCCTTTACCCATCCATCCTTCTGTCTCTCCCCTCTCTCTTTCTTTCCCTCTCTCTCTCTCTCTCCTCTCTCTTTCTCTCTCTCCCTCTCTCTCTCTCTCTGTCTCTCTCTCTCATTAGCTCAGTGGAGGAGAGATTTGGATCAGTGCTGTTACGCTGTCTGCTTTCAGAGAAACATCTGGGATCACCTCCATCACCCTCTCTCTCTCTCTCTTTCTCTCTCTCTCTCTCTCTCCCTCTCCCTCTCTCTCCCTCTCTCTCTCTCTCTCTCTCTCCCTCTCTCTCTCTCTCTCTCTCTCTCTCCCTCTCTCTCTCTCACCCTCTCTCTCTCCCTCTCTCTCTCTCTCTCTCCCTCTCTCTCTCCCTCTCTCTCTCTCTCCCTCCCTCTCTCTCTCCCTCTCTCTCTCTCTCTCTCTCTCTCTCTCTCTCTCCTTCAATGTCTCTCTCTCACTCCAAAACAAGGCGTTTGTTTGCATTTTGGTTACATGACGCAAAGAAAGACCAGACACTTAACATCTTATTTTACTTTATTCTATTTAATTTTTTTACCCAGCATTTTTTACACAATCTTGCACTACTCAAAATGTCGGCACAAGTCTTTGTACACTACACCACTTTAGATTCAGGAATTACATCCAATAATCCACAACGTTCAGAACTTATTTCATGCATTTCGTCCTACTCAGTATAAATATCTCGCTGTACACCGGTCCAACACACCGATGGACACAACCGTCCGTCCTCTAAAGCTGCAACCATACTGTACACCATCCTGCCTTGAAGGAAAAATCCACCTTAAAACACTGTTCAAAACAGCTATTGGTGATGTACTTGTGCATTCCTGGGTCCATTTTGTTGTTCTGGTGTAGAGAAAATGTTTCAGGATGTAAAACCTCAGCGGTAAACGTCAGGTTTTGGTGTCAGTCCCTCAGAATCAAAGAGCGAGGGCTTCTTTCTAGAGCCGCCATTTTGCACCGAGAGACGTTCAACAATCATACAGGGAGAAATCCATCGTAGAAGAGGAGAGAGACCAGTTTCTCCACCCACAGGAGCAGGAGAGAGACCAGAATGCACTGCAGCAGAGAGACAGGTTGGGGTTTGAGTCTCACTTTTTGACTGGAAGAACTCACTCTGCTATCTCTATCTCTCTCTCTCTCCACCTACATGCAAAACCAGCAGCTGAATGCAAGAAGTTCAGGCCCGTTCTCTGGAGGTTGTCGAAAGGCATTCTGGGAAATGTAGGAAGTCGCTAGCTGCAGTAGAAGCAGACCAGGCAGGTTGAGGGAGAGTTTTAAGGTGATTTTAGTCACAGTTTCCTCTGTTTTGTTGTGGGGGATGTCTCTCTCTCTCTCTCTCTCTCTCTCCCTCTCTCTCTCTCTCTCCCTCTCTCTCTCTCTGATAGATGATGGACAGGCTGGATCGCCCCAGGCTTGAGTAAGGGGCGACTCTTACTCACTTACTCACTCATTGGCTCTTACTTCAGGCCTGTTCTCACTGTCGCACTGCATTCTGGGAAATGTAGTAAATCACTAACTGCGGTATAGAGGCAGGTTGAGGGAAAGTGGGTTCACCAAAAAATGAAATGACAACACTTCATCACTAAATAACTCCTGGAACACACTGAATATCACAGACGATGATGATATATAACAGTGTAGGGGGATTTTTCCTTTAATGCACATAGTGATAGATGCTGACTGTATATATTTAGGGTGAAATGTTAAATCTAATGTCTATCGTATGCTGTACACTGTATATGAGCTCCTGCTGTCCCTGCACCATGTGTATCAGTTTGTACTTGTCAATATGTTTCTGCACCAGCGTCACCAACGATACATGTCTGTACATTTATTGTCCTTGGAGAATAAAGTCTGATCAATAAATGAGACAAGAAGAGAGAGTGTGGAGAGGACATTTAATCGACGTTTCCTGTAAATCTCCTTTAATTCCGTCTTTCTGTCTTTTCACCCTTTTTTTTAGACGAAAACAAGAGAAAGGAGCCAAGAGTCTGAAGAGGGGGTTTGGACCAGGAGTTGTTTCTTGTCTCTTCTTCTTCTCTCCAAGCTTGTGAACATATTTACATATATTTTTTAGAGCACTTGAATCCTCATATTCCACGCAGTGAAATTAGAAAGTTTCTTCACATATCCCACATACATGTAGAGAAGATCGAACAGTCTCTCTAACCACCAGTCCATCGTGGAATTATTATATTTGAAAATGAGAAGCTGTTTGTTTCCTTTGCTGCTCATAACGCTCCCTCCTGGAATGTATTTAAAGCTGCAGTAGTTAACTTTTACAGATTAACATTTATTTAAAATAATAGAAACAAAAATTAAAGACGAGCAGGATAATCTGTCAGAATCTCAGAAACAGCGGCGGCCCCGTTCCTCTGCTATTCTCACTTCAAAGTGAAATACGAGGAAACCCATCCGACCAATGAGGAAGAAGTCTGAGGCAGAGAGGGGGCGGGACTTCCGGCCTGTCAATCACTCCTCCTGTCACTCAGTGGGAGGAGCGGGAGGCGTGTCGTTCCTTGCGCTTCGACTTCTGGAGACTCTTTCGTTCTAAACTTACCCACAGCAGCTTTAACTAAACATTGAATACGAGATAATGTTAAATTCAAAGCTTTCTGTCAAGTTTCTTTTGCGTGTGTCGGACTGATTTTGGTTCTGAGACCAAAGTTCGGTTCTGGACCCATTCCAGCATCAGATCCAGTAGGTCCTGCAGTTCAGTAATGGCACTTATTTGGATATGTAGATCATGATATATACAGCATATGGACAACTGTGCTGCCACTGCACCTGTAATCGTTATGTTTCTGATAAAGGTCAGAGGATGGCCAGAGTTTTCATTGCGTTTCCATTTTTCCACCACAGCTAGATGAATGTAAGAGAAACACTGGTTAAATTAGAAAAGAGCGGATCTTCCATTCCCTAAATGGTTTTAAGTTTCGGATTGCCCAATTTTTAATTGAGCCCTAAAACGTCTGCACATGGTCCGGTGAATCCTCTCGCCATCTGCTCCTCCAGCTTCATCTCCTCCTCCTCCTCCTCCTCCATCCTCTCCTCTCCAACTTCTCTCCTCCATCCTCTATCCTCTCCATCCTCTTCTCTCCATCTGCTTCTCCTGCTCCTACAAGTGTTTCCTCCTCCTCTCTGCTCCTCACAAGGTAGAGAGATAGAAATGGCATAGAGAGTCCTGTGCATTGTCTCTATCTCTCCTCCATCCTCTCCTCTATCTTCTCTCCTCCATCCTCTCCTCTATCTTCTCTCCTCCATCCTCTCCTCCATCCTCTCCTCCATCCTCTCCTCTATCTTCTCCTCTCCATCCTCGCTCCTCCACCTGCTTCTCCTACATCCTCCTGCTCCAGTGTTTCTTCCTCTCTCCTCCTTCCTAACTATTCTCTCTATATCTCCTCTCCTTCTCGCCTCCTCTCCTCCATCTTCGTCTCTGAGTTTCTCCTCCTTCCTAATCATTCTCTCCCCCTCCTCCTTTTTCCTCTCATCCCCTCCTCTCTAGAAATCGAACCCTCCACTTTCATCTCCTCCTCCTCCTCCTCTTCCTCATGTCACCATCCTGTCTTCTCTTATCTTTATCTTTTCATATCCACCTCTGTCTCCCCTCTCTCGTTTACATATTCCTCATGTAAATCTCTCCTTCCTCCTCTCCTTCGCCTACGTTCTCCTCCTTCCCTCCCCTTTTTTCGTCTCCCTTTCCTCCCCTCCTCTCTTTCCTCAGATCACACCATCAAAGGATTATCAATCTTTTTTCTGTAGCCACAATCTCTCAGCTCCAAGTTTATATTTTGTCTGTCTTCACCTACACTCCTCTCCTCCCCCTTTCTCCTCTCCCTCCTGTCGTTCCTCTTTCTCCTCCTCCATCCTCTCCTCCTCTTTTCTCAGATCACAGCATCAGTGGGTTGTCAATCTTTTTTTCCGAAGTGCACACCTGACGCCACAATGTCTCACTTCCAAGTTCCTATTTTTCCTGTCCATGTCTTCTCTCCTTCACCTCCTCCCTTCCTCCTCCTCCTCCTCCTCCTCCTCCCTCCTCGCTCCTCACATCACACTGTGGTCACAGAAAGCAGAGGGTTGTATATCTTCTTTCCGTCCGGCGACCTGGAGCCGTGAGCCAGCAGCTCCTGGATGGTGATCCAGTTGTCGAGGATGCGGCGGTTCCTCCTCTTCATGATCTTCTTCTGGCTCAGCAGCAGGATGTTGTTGCTGGGACCGTCCTGCTGCAGGTGAGGCTGAGCGCTCTGGGACGACCTGGCGTCCTCAGCGCCCCCTGCTGACGACGAGGCGTCCCTGGGAACCGGAGAAACACGGATTTAGGCAGGAAGGGGAAGATGTGGAGTGAAGTTCTTTCTCTATTAACCCTTTACACCCCGATTTCCCCTTAAATTTCACCTTAAGGAGCTTCCTGTACTTCAATGCCTCATCCATATTCTGTATCTGCTCGTTGAAGCTACAGCTGCTTATATTGAGAGAAATATTCAAACCCAAGACGCTGCTCCATTACATCAGATAGAAAAAATCGAGTTGTTTTTGCATCATTTTCTACACATTTCCCTCTAATTCAGACTGACATGTTTGGTATCTTTGGAAACCTTGGGATCTTGACTAGAATTTAAAATAAAGTTCTGTTGGTTTGAACAAAGCTTGGCTGATGGACCCACCGGTGGGATCGACTACCGGTTCACGCTGACTCCTTACACCTGCATTTTAATTTCTGACACTTTTACACAGTAAACAACTTCTGACACAGTGTACTGCTGATGTGCTTGATGTGTCTTTTTTGGGGTATGTGCTCAATAAGTGCAAATCAAATTCCCCCATTCATTTATTCATTCAGTTCTTTCTCTGGGCATAATCTTGATTATGAAAATGTATTTTTACTTTGACAGGAATATTTCCTTTGGCAATCCAGATATAGGAACAACCAGGATTAAACCTGTCTGTAAATATATAAATCAAATCTTAGAGTCAGTTCTGAAAAAAGAGGTAGCCAGTGAAGCGATGCCATAATTAAATCAAAAATTTGCACATACTGTATATATACATATATTATACATATGGCAATTGGCAAAAGTAGAAATAAGTTTTGCCATTTACACATGTTTTCTGTAATTTTTATGTCATTGCAAATTCATATAGATCATATCTCATTCCTTTACATGGCTACATTTCTAATTTAGGACAAACTCCTTTCACTGAACGGTCATGTGATGCTCGGTCACATGACCTGATCATCAAACCAGGAAGTGCCAATTAAGTGTTTGGTTTTCAGTTCATGCACCATTTGTTTCAGTCTCAGCTAGTGATCAAAGTTTCTGTCTGAGAGGAACAAGGAAGAGTTGGGATTTCCATAAATTAAGTGGATATGATTGTTTGCTCTGATGGATTGTGGTTGTGGATTAACGCGGCTGCCTGTCTCCGGGGTGTTTGATGGATTCTCAGATGGGATCTTAACAGCAGTGGAAGGTAAGAGGATTTTGTTTCTAACTTTTTGTTTTTAACTCTTAACACTAATGATGTTGTGGTAAATATAAACAAAGAGCACCACAAGGCAACATCCATTTAAACTAGACAAAACCAAACTAGACTACACCGACCTAATATAAACTACACTAGATTAAACTAGACTAAACTAAACTAAACCAGACTGAACCAGACCAAAGCAGGTACCTGTCTCCTCTGAGGTAGTCCAGTCGGCTCTGCATCATGAACTCTCTTCTTCGTCGGTATTCTCTGGCTCTCAGCAGCTGCTGCTTCCTCTCCTCTTTGCTCCAGTATCGGCCCTGTGGGAGCACAGATAGCAGAGAAATAACTTCACCTGGAATATAAACAATTTCCTTCATTTAAAATAAAAAGTGACACCTACTGTGACAAAATGATTGCTGGCGTGGAAGTAAAACTCACTGTTGACTGTTGTAGATTTTTTGCTATCTTGAGTCCTTTATTTACAAGAAATATTGAGTACTAAACTTTTTTTTCCCCCAACATTATGACAGCTTTTTGAAATTAAATCTTTGAGATATTTTAGCTAGCAATTCAGACATTTTTCCGTTTGTGTTCAGACAGGCATAAGGTTAACGTTAAGATAGGGGTTAGGTTAAAGGATAATACTGGTGTCATTTTATTTATTTCCTATTGTCATTATTGCAAAAGAAAAGTCTAAAACCCCCAGACGTATGTAACAGTGTGCAGTAATGGAAAAAGTGAAAATAGTCCCTTTAAACGTGATAATTAGCTATGTAATAATGTCATGTTAGGAAAAACTGCAGGCAATATGATGGATCATGTTCGTCATGGCAACAGTCTGTCTTTTCAGTGGGCAAACCTGCAGTAGAACGCACAGTAGGAGCTTCAGACTGTGGTAAATACATTGGTGGGTTTAGACTTGTCATGGCAATAATGGAGATAGGAAAGAACTAAAATTACACCGGCATTTTCCTTTAATAGTCTTAATGCAGTAGTAGCCTTCAGGGATTCTACACTGCAGTAGTATAATTTGTGTAGGAGGATGTCTGACACACGTTTCCCTGTAATTTGGCAACAGCTGTAGTCTCCATCAGTCAGTATTTTCTGTCTGTCTGTCTGTCTGCAGTACCTGTTTCATCTCGCTGGCGGCGTCGTCGTCGGTCGTCATGCCGCTGCGCTCCTCTCTGATCTTCATGGCTCTGGCCTTCAGCAGCCGATCTCTGACCGGACGCTTGGCCACGTAACGAGTCCCGTCACTACGGATCTTCACCTGGACGCAAACAGGAAGAATCTATAGCCTTTTGTCTTGTTCACAGTTGTGCTAAAAGCAGGTATATAGAGGCAAGTCAATAGATTTCCTTAATCCAATCGCAATCCCAGGCTTCAGAGGCTTATGCCACGTTTATATTATAGCAGATTTACTGTAAATACAACCTGCTGACTGGGAAAAATGGTTCACGTCAGCCTTCTAGTGCTGAGTACAAGTAGGACATGTGGGAATTTTTTGCAGACTCTGATTTCTTTGACTTGGTGTCTCAAGTTGCGTGTGTCAACACAGGTGGCAAACAAGGCTGTGAATCTATCAATGTTGGTAGTATAGATAATAATAAGATAATAAAAATCAAAATTCTACTCTACTCTAAAAAGCGAGTTATGTCTGCTGCAGTTTGTTTACGGTTGATTTTGAATTCATCAATAAAAAATACTGGTGTACCATACCTTGAGTACCAATGAGTTAAACACATTAATGCTTCCAAGTTGTAGCAACGAGATGCCATCCTGTTCTTACATGGCATTAGATCTCGGGTTTCTAGCTCCTTCCTAACCCTAACCCTAACCTCTAGACTTTTTCCAGCTGAAGGAAGCTTGAGGCATATTTTAAGAAATAGGTGTTGATTTAATAACTGCACTTACCTGTTTAGTATTCAGTATTTTAAGGGGTCTCCCAGTTGGAGGGGTTCTTTAAAGAGTAACTAAACCCCAAACCCAAATCTGTAGTGAAGCCTGACTAATGAAAGTAGAGAACTGAACTGGTCATGTGCAATTGGCTGGTCTTTGGCACCTGGTGATGTCACCACGTGTACTCTATAGAAGGTGACATCACCTAGCACCAAAGACCAGCCAATAGCAGATGGTCAGTTCAGTACCCTGCTTTTTTCAGTTATTGTCCCATCCCTATTAGCATCATTTTATCGTTTACCTTCCACTCCATGCGTTGCGGTGAAGCAGATGGCGATGAGTGCGTCAGCCCCAGCGGTAAGGCCAGTCCTAACCGCGAGGCGCTCACATGGTGGCGGTGATGGTCTTCCAAACCACAGGGGGCGCTGTTCACGCTCCTGGGACTGGCCGGGCCGCTGCTGCCCGTCCCGATCCCTCTCTCCTCGCCCTCCGCCCGCTCTCTGTCCCTCCCTCTCTCCCTGACTCGGTCCAGCGGGTCGACCAGGCCCTCGGAGGGGAGCGTCATGCAGCTCTGGTAGCGCTCCAACGGTTTGGAGTGGCCGTGGTGCCGCCTGGTGAAATACGGGCTGGACTCTGCACTTCCACCTGCGGGCCTGTCGGCGGCTCCACCTGCAAAGATAAAAGACGATAATAAGTAGTGATGGACGATGTGCTTATCTCAATATGCGATATGGTGGTCAGGATTCAATACAACCACGATACGATGTAATAAATAAAAGTTTAGTGGCAACAAAGTCTGACTGTGCATAATTACGTTTATTTTTGAGACACAAATCTTTCTAGCGATGCCATTGGCTGCTAGAATGTAAAGAACAAATTAAAAACGTCATTACAAAGTGACAATAATATAATTTGGATGGAGAGCTTGTGAAACTGTGATGGTCAAGCGTCTCATTAGTGATTACTACAGCAGAATAACATGGAACTGATGTCACCATTCATTTTTCTGCCCCAAGATACGAATTGCCACATTTTTGCATTGCGATATATTGAATTTTGATATATTGTCCCATCCCTAATAATAACAAGAGTAGTCATTATTGAAAAAATTACAAACTAAGACAAAATATGCCAGCATGGAACCGTAATAGACAAGGAACGGTTCATTCTGCACTCCAGAGCGCTAGCAGCCATATCGCCAGGCTAATGTCTGATTAGCTAGCTGACTGCTATAGCGCCAGTAGCGTTGCAGCAATAAGCAGGACATACAGGAACTTTTGTATATGCTTGGCTACTTATGAGCAATGTTAACCAAAAGTTCAGCTGCAGTCAACATTTCCACACCGACGAGAAACGAGGCGACCGTAATCAAAATCAGCCGATGTTTCTGTAGTTGTAGAAAACGATCCGACTTCCAGAGACGTTGTTGCTGGTGTGTATGCAGAGTAAAACTAATGAAAACTTACTGCACAAAGGAAAAGTTAGCATTAGCATTAGCATGATGCTGGTGTTGCATACCTGGTCTGGAGCCCCGCCCTCCATCAGCCACGCCCCTTCTTGAAGTTGACCCCGAGTCTCTGGTCAGAGATCTGATGATGGCAATAAGGATACTATGTTATCCAATATTATTTAAATGGAATTGGAACAACATTTATTAGAATAATACACTGTATTCGTAATGTTTTATAAGTAACATTAGTAGTATTGTTAGAGGCTAAACACGATTTGTCATTTTCAAAAATATCCTTGGATGCAGCTTGGGAAAACTTACATGATTCAATATATTAGTTTGATATAAACTATTCAGCGTGGCACCACTTTAGCCACTTGAGACACTTTTTAATAGTTTTATATTGTTTATCTTCATAGTTTTTATAGTTTTATATTTACTTATATTGCCTTATATCTTTTCTGCACTATTTTTATGACCTTATTACCTCTCCTGTACTTTGTTCTGCTATTGTGCTGTACATTGCTGCTGTGACACCCAGATTTCCCCTAGAGGATCAATAAAGTGCAATCTCTCTCTCTATCTCTTATAAGGCAATATCAATACAGGTCACTTAGTTCAGAAGTTAGTTTTCAGAGTGTAATCAGTGTTGTGAACAGGTGAGTACAGGCCTATAGGGAATCCTAACTATTTGTGCCGCGACATTATACATTTCCAATAAAAGTGGTATAAGAAACGTGATTACAGGAAAAAAAACACTATACTGCATGATAGTGATAATTCAACATTTAGGTAAGTGTTACAAACAATACATTTTGTCACAACATGTGATGCTATTACCACATTTTGTCAAAAAATAAAACAAAATCTGTAATTCGCAGATATTCTGAAAATGATGCACAATTTCCTCTCACAATCCTCTCACAATGCTACAACAAGAAAAGAAGTAGAAACAACTAAAGCCAGAAAAATGAAAAAACAATAAAGGAGACCTGAACTTGGAGGGCGTAGAGGGGGTGGAGCTTGAGCCGTTTGCCGCGTTGCCATTGGCCGTTTGGTACTTCCTGTAACTGTTGGGGGAGAAGGAGCAGTTGAGGTTTGAGTGGCGTCTCTCTCGGTCCCGGTCCCGCCCCTGACGCCGCGGGGTGAGGGGCGAGTTCAGAGGGGGGAGGCGGCCGAGGGGGAGCAGAGGGGGAGGCGACAAGATGGCGCCACCTCCTCCTTCTCCTCCTCCTCCCTCCTCTTCCTCTTCCTGGAGAGGCGGGATCTGTTCGGTGCTGACCAACGGCGTGCTCCGGCAGCTCTCCCCCCCGGTGTTGTAGGCGCTGGTGCTGTCTTTGTCGTCCGACCGCTCTCTCTCCGGAACCTCGTTGATGGCCGACAGCTCGTGGCGATGAGGGTCGTCGTCTTCATCGCCGTCGTGATTATTATCCAGACCTGGGAGTGAAGAATTTTTGAATTTCATGGTTAAAATGCTTCCACTTATAAAGAAGATTCAAGTTGCACACTCTTCTCTTTTATTCTAGTTTCGTACTTTATTTATCCCACCAAACGTTTTCGGCTACATGGCCTTCGTCAAATAAGTTGTTTCTTTTGTTATCACCCGCTCCAAATATGGGACTGAAGCTGAATTACCCCACGCTATATTAACTACAGTATAAACCATCCACATTCCCTGATTAGTTTTCTTCGTAATTACTTGTCTCACATGAAGAGAAGTTTCTCAGAGTGGATTTATTTCCTCTACTCTGAAGAGAAATGGTTAAAAAGTTGACTTTCTCTGTGTGGAAGTCGGCTCCCTATTTTGTTTTTTTCATCAAGATGCTAAAAACATTGGACATTAACGCTGTTTTGTTTCCCAGGTTACTGACTTATTGCGATTTTTGAAGGTATGAGAGGCTGCATCCATCACTGTTGGGGGTGTAACGGAAAAATATCACGAGTAGTCTAATGAATCGCTGTTCCCAGGGAGAAATAAGTAGAAATGGGTGAAATGAATTCCTTTTTAAAGTCCAACACAGGCCCCGGTCTGTTGTTGTCATGGTTACCTGCTTCAGGAAGGCCCGGTCGCCCTCCTCCGCCCGCCACCGTCTCCTCCTCCATCATCCAGGCTTTCAGACATCTCTCCCTGAGCTGCTGCATCTTCTGGGCTCGGAGGATGTTCCGGCACTTGAACTCCAGGTGGCGCAGCTCCTCCTCGATCAGGGCCATCTCGTGCTCGCTTAACGTCTCGTTGCGGTTCATATCCACCACCGAAGAAGAAGCCTCCTCCTCCGCTTCCTTCTCCTCCCGGTCTTTCTCTTCCGCACTGATAAGTTCGTGCTCGTTTTTAGCGGCTTCTCTCTGCCGCTTCTCGTTCCGCCTCTCGTACTGGCACTTGATCTCCAGCAGCTCCCGGTAACGCTGGCACTCTTCCTCCGTCAGGCCCGGCATCATCATCATCATCGTCAGGTGGGGCTGGTGGTGGTGGTGGAAGTGCTGCAGGAGGAGGGGAAACAAGGGACTTGAAGAATACGCAGAAATGCATACAAAAAGAGAATTTCAGTGGCACCTGCCGTCTCCACACAATCCTGGAAGATTTGACTCATTTGCATACCCGACATCATGGGAAGGGAAGGAAGGGCGAGATGCAATCAGATTTCTATCTGTCTAAAGGGCAGTTCATATTCTATCGTCGGTCGCGATATGTTGACATGTGAAATATGACATGTTGTTTATATTTCCAGCGACAGGCGGTCTGTCATCGTTGCGATGGTTGTTGCGCCCATCGCTGAGACTTAAATTGGATTGAACTTTGACCCCATCGCTGGCTCAGTTGTCATGACAACATTATGGAACTCTCTCCTAACGTCGATTAATTCTCTGAGCTCAAATTAAATGGTAATCAGCAGCTCTGGAAGACCGTACTTTTGTAATAGACTGTAGAATAAAACGTACACTGAGGAGACAATTTATGCTTTTTATCTAGACCTGGATAAAGACAATAGATTTACTTGAATGAAACTTCTTATTTAAAAAGAAAGAGTGAAAAATAACATTGCAAAAGCAGTTACATAACATGTAGGTACATTAGGCTATTCTGCAGACTGGTTTACAAACTGTATTATTATT